>NW_027456087.1:0-25612 GCF_040206685.1 Ascaphus truei | reverse complement strand
GTTAGGGTTGAAAGTTAGGGTTGAAAGTTAGGGTTGAAAGTTAGGGTTGACACTTAGGATTATTTTTCTATTTTTGGGTTAGGGTTAGGGTTAGGGTTAGGGTTATAGGGGAATACGAAAATTTAGGTATGTGACTCATTTGGGTACTAACCAATCAGAGAAGAGTTAGGGTTGAAAGTTAGGGTTGAAAGTTAGGGTTGAAAGTTAGGGTTGAAAGTTAGGGTTGACACTTAGGATTATTTTTCTATTTTTGTTTGGCCCAGGGTTATAGGGGAATACGAAAATTTAGGTATGTGACTCATTTGGGTACTAACCAATCAGAGAAGAGTTAGGGTTGAAAGTTAGGGTTGAAAGTTAGGGTTGAAAGTTAGGGTTGAAAGTTAGGGTTGAAAGTTAGGGTTGACACTTAGGATTATTTTTCTATTTTTGGGTTAGGGTTAGGGTTAGGGTTAGGGTTATAGGGGAATACGAAAATTTAGGTATGTGACTCATTTGGGTACTAACCAATCAGAGAAGAGTTAGGGTTGAAAGTTAGGGTTGAAAGTTAGGGTTGAAAGTTAGGGTTGAAAGTTAGGGTTGACACTTAGGATTATTTTTCTATTTTTGTTTGGCCCAGGGTTATAGGGGAATACGAAAATTTAGGTATGTGACTCATTTGGGTACTAACCAATCAGAGAAGAGTTAGGGTTGAAAGTTAGGGTTGAAAGTTAGGGTTGAAAGTTAGGGTTGACACTTAGGATTATTTTTCTATTTTTGTTTGGCCCAGGGTTATAGGGGAATACGAAAATTTAGGTATGTGACTCATTTGGGTACTAACCAATCAGAGAAGAGTTAGGGTTGAAAGTTAGGGTTGAAAGTTAGGGTTGAAAGTTAGGGTTGAAAGTTAGGGTTGACACTTAGGATTATTTTTCTATTTTTGTTTGGCCCAGGGTTATAGGGGAATACGAAAATTTAGGTATGTGACTCATTTGGGTACTAACCAATCAGAGAAGAGTTAGGGTTGAAAGTTAGGGTTGAAAGTTAGGGTTGAAAGTTAGGGTTGACACTTAGGATTATTTTTCTATTTTTGTTTGGCCCAGGGTTATAGGGGAATACGAAAATTTAGGTAACCAATCAGAGAAGAGTTAGGGTTGAAAGTTAGGGTTGAAAGTTAGGGTTGAAAGTTAGGGTTGACACTTAGGATTATTTTTCTATTTTTGTTTGGCCCAGGGTTATAGGGGAATACGAAAATTTAGGTATGTGACTCATTTGGGTACTAACCAATCAGAGAAGAGTTAGGGTTGAAAGTTAGGGTTGAAAGTTAGGGTTGAAAGTTAGGGTTGACACTTAGGGTTAGGGTTAGGGTTAGGGTTAGGGTTAGGGTTAGGGTTAGGGTTAGGGTTAGGGTTAGGGTTAGGGTTAGGGTTATTAGGGTTAGGGTTAGGGTTAGGGTTAGGGTTATTAGGGTTAGGGTTATTAGGGTTAGGGTTAGGGTTAGGGTTAGGGTTAGGGTTAGGGTTAGGGTTAGGGTTAGGGTTAGGGTTAGGGTTAGGGTTAGGGTTAGGGTTATATAGGGGAATACGAAAATTTAGGTATGTGACTCATTTGGGTACTAACCAATCAGAGAAGAGTTAGGGTTGAAAGTTAGGGTTGAAAGTTAGGGTTGAAAGTTAGGGTTGAAAGTTAGGGTTGAAAGTTAGGGTTGAAAGTTAGGGTTGAAAGTTAGGGTTGACACTTAGAATTATTTTTCTATTTTTGTTTGGCCCAGGGTAATAGGGGAATACGAAAATTTAGGTATGTGACTCATTTGGGTACTAACCAATCAGAGAAGAGTTAGGGTTGAAAGTTAGGGTTGAAAGTTAGGGTTGAAAGTTAGGGTTGAAAGTTAGGGTTGAAAGTTAGGGTTGAAAGTTAGGGTTGACACTTAGGATTATTTTTCTATTTTTGTTTGGCCCAGGGTTAGGGTTAGGGTTAGGGTTAGGGTTAGGGTTAGGGTTAGGGTTAGGGTTATAGGGGAATACGAAAATTTAGGTATGTGACTCATTTGGGTACTAACCAATCAGAGAAGAGTTAGGGTTGAAAGTTAGGGTTGAAAGTTAGGGTTGAAAGTTAGGGTTGAAAGTTAGGGTTGAAAGTTAGGGTTGAAAGTTAGGGTTGAAAGTTAGGGTTGACACTTAGGATTATTTTTCTATTTTTGTTTGGCCCAGGGTTATAGGGGAATACGAAAATTTAGGTATGTGACTCATTTGGGTACTAACCAATCAGAGAAGAGTTAGGGTTGAAAGTTAGGGTTGAAAGTTAGGGTTGAAAGTTAGGGTTGAAAGTTAGGATTATTTTTCTATTTTTGTTTGGCCCAGGGTTATAGGGGAATACGAAAATTTAGGTATGTGACTCATTTGGGTACTAACCAATCAGAGAAGAGTTAGGGTTGAAAGTTAGGGTTGAAAGTTAGGGTTGAAAGTTAGGGTTGAAAGTTAGGGTTGAAAGTTAGGGTTGAAAGTTAGGGTTGAAAGTTAGGGTTGAAAGTTAGGGTTGAAAGTTAGGGTTGACACTTAGGATTATTTTTCTATTTTTGTTTGGCCCAGGGTTATAGGGGAATACGAAAATTTAGGTATGTGACTCATTTGGGTACTAACCAATCAGAGAAGAGTTAGGGTTGAAAGTTAGGGTTGAAAGTTAGGGTTGAAAGTTAGGGTTGAAAGTTAGGGTTGACACTTAGGATTATTTTTCTATTTTTGTTTGGCCCAGGGTTATAGGGGAATACGAAAATTTAGGTATGTGACTCATTTGGGTACTAACCAATCAGAGAAGAGTTAGGGTTGAAAGTTAGGGTTGAAAGTTAGGGTTGAAAGTTAGGGTTGAAAGTTAGGGTTGACACTTAGGATTATTTTTCTATTTTTGTTTGTCCCAGGGTTATAGGGGAATACGAAAATTTAGGTATGTGACTCATTTGGGTACTAACCAATCAGAGAATAGTTAGGGTTAGTGTTCAAAGTTAGGGTTGACCCTTATGATTATTTTTGTATTTGTGTTTGGTTAAAAAAGAATAGAACATTTTTAGTTATGTGACTCATTTAGTCACACTTGACCAATGAGAGTTAAGTTCTGAATAATTTAGGGAGGGTGTGGTTTGGGGTTGAAAGTGTGGTAAGAAAAAGTGTAAGTGGGTAAGCAGGTGAGGGAGGTTGTGGGTAGGTGGGTGAGGGAGGTTTAGGGATGTATGGTGGGTGTGGGTAAGGGAGGTTGAAGGTTTGTGAGGGAAGGTGGATGATGAAGAGAGTGGGTAGGTGGTGTTGTAGGTGGATTAGGGAGGGTGAGTAAATGTGTTTGGGAGGGTGAGGATGAAGGTGGGTGAAAAAAGTGTGGGTCAGTTAAGGTATGGGTGAGTGGGCAAGGGTGAGGCTGGGTATGGGTGTGCAGGTAAGGGTGGTGAAGGTGAATTTTAATATGGATGATGGAGGGTAGAAGGTGGGTGAGGGAGGTTGGGTGAAGGAGGGTTTGGGAAGGTGATGTTGAAGGTGGGTGAGGGATGGTTAATATGGGTATAGGAGGCTTTGTAGGTAAGGTTGAGGCCAGTAAGGTAGAGTAAACGTGGGTAAGGGAGGGTGATGATTAAGGTGACGTGGGTAAGGGGAGGGTGATGATTAAGGTGGAAGAGGGAGGGTGTGTTTAGGTGGGGTTAAAGGTTGGTGAATGTAGGTGAGGTAGGTTGAAAGTGGATGAGTGAAGGTGTGGGTGAGTGAAGGTGTTGGTGAATGGGCAATGGTGGGTGGGTGAAGGTGGATGAGGTGGTGGGTTATAGTGAACATGGGTCAAGGAGGGTAAGAGCAGGTGAGGGAGGGCATGGAATCAGTCTGTGAGCCTGCCCTTTCTATTTTGTTGTATATATTCTATTCCCTATCCAATTGACATGTTGCATTTATATGCAGTTAGTCATTCAAAAATTTGAAAACTCTTGCATTCGTTGCATGTTAGCGAGAGGCACCCTTAGAGGTAAAGAGCTAGCTTTTACCTCACTACTAAGTACTTGGACATTGAGGACTAGATCCATTTTGTACAGAGCGGAGCTTCTCCTCTGCCGTATGCTAGGAGTGAAGAAGCACTACTGTCTATCGTCCGTAAAGGGGTATGCTTTCTTCCCCAATTTACAGTCGAGCTAGCGCTGCAGATGGGACAGTAGCGAAGAGTTCACTGCCTGACTCTAAAAGGGCACACTCGTGTAAAGGGAGAGAAATCAACTCAAAGCTTTATATCCTGAGAGATAAAAGCAATGCATTGTGTAGGTGTACTCACTTACCTCTACTACTTACCTCCTTGTTTGTATGTCCTTTGTGAACAGCATCTTGATAGACGAACTTACCTATTTTCATACTGCAAATAAATTTTACCCAAGATAAGTGAAAAAATATAATGCAATCCCTTTAGAGCAATGCAGTTGAGGACCCTCTTTCACTGATGGACTAAATAAACGATGCTTAGACTGAGTGAGAGAGGGGTTTGTGAGAGAGGAGGGGAGAGTGGTAGTCCTTGAGAGAGAGAGAGAAAGAAAGGACATTTGTGAGAGTAAAATACAGGTGATTTAGAAGGAGCAGGGATGCTAGTCAGGGAGAGTAATAGAGAGCAGGGAGAGAAAGAGACGGTGTGAGAAAGAAAGAGAGAGAGAGAAGTGGAAGAAAGAAATGTGTGTGAGAGCAAGAGACGGGTTTGAAATGAAAGAGATAGAGTGGCAGTAGAGAGAAAAAATTTGAGAGAAGGGAGAGGGAGAGAGAAGGGAGAGGGAGAGAGAAGGGAGTGACAAGTGTGAGAGGAGGGACAGAGAAGGGAGAGGGAGAGAGAAGGGAGAGGGAGAGAAAAGGAAAAGGGAGAGAAAAGGAAAAGGGAGAGAAAAGGAAAAGGGAGAGAAAAGGAAAAGGGAGAGAAAAGGAAAAGGGAGAGAAAAGGAAAAGGGAGAGAAAAGGAAAAGGGAGAGAAAAGCAAAAGGGAGAGAAAAGCAAAAGGGAGAGAAAAGGGAGAGAAAAGGGAGAGAAAAGGGAGAGAAAAGGGAGAGAAAGGGGAGAGAAAGGGGAGAGAAAGGGGAGAGAAAAGGGAGAGAAAAGGAAAGGGAGATAGAAGGAAAAGGGAGAGAAAAGGAAGAGGGAGAGAGAATGGAGAGACAAGGGAGAGGGAGAGACAAGGAAAGGGAGAGAGAAGGGATAGGGAGAGAGAAGGAGAGGGAGAGAGATGGGAGTGACAAGGGAGAGAGGAGGGAGAGCGAAGGAAGAGGGAGAGAGAAAAGGGAGAGAGAGAGAGAAGGGAGAGAAAGAGAGTGATGAGGGAGTGACAAGGAAAAGGGAGAGAGAAGGGAGAGGGAGAGAGAAGGGAGAGGGAGAGAGGAGAGAGAAAAGGGAGAGAGAGAGAAGGGAGAGGGAGAGACAGAGAGAAGGAAGAGGGTGAGAGAGAAGGGAAAGGGAGAGAGAGAGAAGGGAGAGGGAGAGAGAGAGGTAGAGGGAATGACGAGGGAGTTATAAGGGAGAGGGCGAGAGAAGGGAGGGGGAGAGAGAGAGAGAGAGAGAAGGGAGTGGAGAAAGAGAGAAGGGAGAGGGAGAGCGAAGGAAAGGGGAGGCAAGGAAAAGGGAGAGAATGGAGATAAGGAAAAGGGAGAGAGCATGGAAAGGGAGAGAGAAGTAAGAGGGAGAGAGAAGGAAGAGGGAGAGAGAAGGGATAGGGAGAGAGAAGGCAGAGAGAAGGCAGAGGGATAGAGAAGGGAGTGAGAAAAGGAGAGAGAAAGAAAAGGGAGAGAGAAGGGAAAAGGAGAGAGAAGGAAAAGGAGAGAGAAGGAAAGGGAGAGAGAAGGAAAGGGAGAGAGAATGGAGAGACAAGGGAGAGGGAGAGACAAGGAAAGGGAGAGAGAAGGGATAGGGAGAGAGAAGGGAGAGGGAGAGAGAAGGGGGTGACAAGGGAGAGGAGGGAGAGAGAAGGGAGAGGGAGAGAGAAGGAAAAGGGAGGGGAAATTAAAAGGGAGAGAGAATGGAAAGGGAGAGAGAAGGAAGAGGGAGGGAGAAGGAAGATGGAGAGAGAAGGAAGATGGAGAGAGAAGGAAGAGGGAGAGAGAAGGAAGAGGGAAAGAGAGAAGGAAGAGGGAGAGAGAGAAGGAAGAGGGAGAGAGAGAAGGGATATGGAGAGAGAGAAGGTAGAGGGAGAGAGAGAAGGAAGAGGGAGAGAGAGAAGGGAGATGGAGAAGAAGGAAGATGGAGAAGGGAGAGAGAGAGAGAGAGAGAGAGAGAGAGAGAGAGAGAGAGAGAGAGAGAGAGAGAGAGAGAGATGAGGGAGTGACAAGGAAATGGAGAGAGAAGGGAGAGTGAGAGAGAAGGGAGAGGGAGAGAGGAGAGAGAGAAGGGAGAGAGAGAAGAGAGAGGGAGAGACAGAGAGAAGGAAGAGGGTGAGAGAGAAAGGAATGGTTGAGAGAGAGTAGGGAGAGGGAGAGGGAATGACGAGGGAGTTATAAGGGAGAGGGAGAGAGAAGGGAGGGGGAGAGAGAGAAGGGAGTGGAGAGAGAGAGAAGGGAGAGGGAGAGCGAAGGAAAGGGTAGGGGAAAGGAACAGGGAGAGATGGAGAGATAAGGAAAAAGGGAGATAGGCATGGAAAGGGAGAGAGACGGAAGAGAGGGAGAGAAGGAAGAGGGAGAGAGAAGGGATAGGGAGAAAGAAGGGAGAGAAAGGCAGAGGGATAGAGAAGGGAGTGAGAAAAGGGAGAGAGAAAGAAAAGGGAGAGAGAAGGGAAAAGGAGAGAGAAGGAAAGGGAGAGAGAAGGAAAGGGAGAGGGAAGGAAAAGGGAGAGAGAATGGAGAGACAAGGGAGAGGGAGAGACAAGGAAAGGGAGAGAGAAGGGATAGGGAGAGAGAAGGGAGAGGGAGAGAGGAGGGGATGACAAGGGAGAGAGGAGGGAGAGTGAAGGGAGAGGGAGAGAGAAGGAAAAGGGAGCGGAAAGGAAAAGGGAGAGAGAATGGAAAGGGAGAGAGAAGGAAGATGGAGAGAGAAGGAAGATGGAGAGAGAAGGAAGATGGAGAGAGAAGGAAGATGGAGAGAGAAGGAAGATGGAGAGAGAAGGAAGAGGGAGAGAGAAGAAGAGGGAGAGAGAATGGAGAGACAAGGGAGAGGTAGAAACAAGGCAGAGGGAGCGACAAGGGATAGGGAGAGAGAAGGAAGAGGGAGAGAGAAAAGGGATAGGGAGAGAGAGAAGGTATAGGGAGAGAGAGAAGGGATACGGAGAGAGAGAAGGGATACAGAGAGAGAGAAGGTAGATGTAGAGAGAAGGGAGATGGAGAAAGAAGGAAGATGGAGAAGGGAGAGAGAGAGAAGGGAGAGAGAGAGAGAGAGAGGGAGAGAGAGAGTTATGAGGGAGTGACAAGGAAAAGGGAGAGAGAAGGAGAGAGAAGGGAGAGAGGAGAGAGAGAAGGGAGAGAGAGAGAAGGGAGAGGGAGAGACAGAGAGAAGGAAGAGGGTGAGAGAGAAGGGAAAGGGAGAGAGAGAGAAGGGAGAGAGAGAAGGGAGAGGGAGAGAGAGAGGTAGAGGGAATGACGAGGGAGTTATAAGGGAGAGGGAGAGAGAAGGGAGGGGAGAGAGAGAGAGAGAAGGGAGTGGAGAGAGAGAGAAGGGAGAGGGAGAGCGAAGGAAAGGGGAGGGGAAAGGAAAAGGGAGAGAATGGAGAGATAAGGAAAAGGGAGAGAGCATGGAGAGGGAGAGAGAAGGGAGAGGGAGAGAGAAGGGAGAGGGAGAGAGGAGAGAGAGAAGGGAGAGAGAGAGAAGGGAGAGGGAGAGACAGAGAGAAGGAAGATGGTGAGAGAGAAGGGAAAGGGAGAGAGAGAGAAGGGAGAGGGAGAGAGAGAGGTAGAGGGAATGACGAGGGAGTTATAAGGGAGAGGGAGAGAGAAGGGAGGGGGAGAGAGAGAGAAGGGAGAGAGAGAGAGGGAGAGAGAGAGAGTGATGAGGGAGTGACAAGGAAAAGGGAGAGAGAAGGGAGAGAGAAGGGAGAGGGAGAGAGGAGAGAGAGAAGGGAGAGAGAGAGAAGGGAGAGGGAGAGACAGAGAGAAGGAAGAGGGTGAGAGAGAAGGGAAAGGGAGAGAGAGAGAAGGGAGAGAGAGAAGGGAGAGGGAGAGAGAGAGGTAGAGGGAATGACGAGGGAGTTATAAAGGAGAGGGAGAGAGAAGGGAGGGGGAGAGAGAGAGAGAAGGGAGTGGAGAGAGAGAGAAGGGAGAGGGAGAGCGAAGGAAAGGGGAGGGGAAAGGAAAAGGGAGAGAATGGAGAGATAAGGAAAAGGGAGAGAGCATGGAGAGGGAGAGAGAAGGGAGAGGGAGAGAGGAGAGAGAGAAGGGAGAGAGAGAGAAGGGAGAGGGAGAGACAGAGAGAAGGAAGAGGGTGAGAGAGAAGGGAAAGGGAGAGAGAGAGAGGGGAGAGGGAGAGAGAGAGGTAGAGGGAATGACGAGGGAGTTATAAGGGAGAGGGAGAGAGAAGGGAGGGGGAGAGAGAGAGAGAAGGGAGTGGAGAGAGAGAGAGAAGGGAGAGGGAGAGCGAAGGAAAGGGGAGGGGAAAGGAAAAGGGAGAGAATGGAGAGATAAGGAAAAGGGAGAGAGCATGGAAAGGGAGAGAGAAGTAAGAGGGAGAGAGAAGTAAGAGGGAGAGAGAAGGTATAGGGAGAGAGAAGGGAGAGGGAGATAGAAGGGGGTGACAAGGGAGAGAGGAGGGAGAGAGAAGGGAGAGGGAGAGAGAAGGAAAAGGGAGGGGAAAGGAAAAGGGAGAGGGAATGGAAAGGGAGAGAGAAGGAAGATGGAGAGAGAAGGAAGATGGAGAGAGAAGGAAGATGGAGAGAGAAGGAAGATGGAGGGAGAAGGAAGATGGGGAGAGAAGGAAGAGGGAGAGGGAAGGAAGAGGGAGAGAGAATGGAGAGACAAGGGAGAGGTAGAAACAAGGGAGAGGGAGCGACAAGGGATAGGGAGAGAGAAGGAAGAGGGAGAGAGAGAAGGGATAGGGAGAGAGAGAAGGGATACGGAGAGAGAGAAGGTAGATGTAGAGAGAAGGGAGATGGAGAAAGAAGGGTTAGGGTTAGGGTTAGGGTTAGGGTTAGGGTTAGGGTTAGGGTTAGGGTTAGGGTTAGGGTTAGGGTTAGGGTTAGGGTTAGGGTTAGGGTTAGGGTTAGGGTTAGGGTTAGGGTTAGGGTTAGGGTTAGGGTTAGGGTTAGGGTTAGGGTTAGGGTTAGGGTTAGGGTTATAGGGGAATACGAAAATTTAGGTATGTGACTCATTTGGGTACTAACCAATCAGAGAAGAGTTAGGGTTGAAAGTTAGGGTTGAAAGTTAGGGTTGAAAGTTAGGGTTGAAAGTTAGGGTTGAAAGTTAGGATTATTTTTCTATTTTTGTTTGGCCCAGGGTAATAGGGGAATACGAAAATTTAGGTATGTGACTCATTTGGGTACTAACCAATCAGAGAAGAGTTAGGGTTGAAAGTTAGGGTTGAAAGTTAGGGTTGAAAGTTAGGGTTGAAAGTTAGGATTATTTTTCTATTTTTGTTTGGCCCAGGGTTATAGGGGAATACGAAAATTTAGGTATGTGACTCATTTGGGTACTAAACAATCAGAGAAGAGTTAGGGTTGAAAGTTAGGGTTGAAAGTTAGGGTTGAAAGTTAGGGTTGAAAGTTAGGGTTGACACTTAGGATTATTTTTCTATTTTTGTTTGGCCCAGGGTTATAGGGGAATACGAAAATTTAGGTATGTGACTCATTTGGGTACTAACCAATCAGAGAAGAGTTAGGGTTGAAAGTTAGGGTTGAAAGTTAGGGTTGAAAGTTAGGGTTGAAAGTTAGGGTTGAAAGTTAGGGTTGACACTTAGGATTATTTTTCTATTTTTGGGTTAGGGTTAGGGTTAGGGTTAGGGTTATAGGGGAATACGAAAATTTAGGTATGTGACTCATTTGGGTACTAACCAATCAGAGAAGAGTTAGGGTTGAAAGTTAGGGTTGAAAGTTAGGGTTGAAAGTTAGGGTTGAAAGTTAGGGTTGACACTTAGGATTATTTTTCTATTTTTGTTTGGCCCAGGGTTATAGGGGAATACGAAAATTTAGGTATGTGACTCATTTGGGTACTAACCAATCAGAGAAGAGTTAGGGTTGAAAGTTAGGGTTGAAAGTTAGGGTTGAAAGTTAGGGTTGACACTTAGGATTATTTTTCTATTTTTGTTTGGCCCAGGGTTATAGGGGAATACGAAAATTTAGGTATGTGACTCATTTGGGTACTAAACAATCAGAGAAGAGTTAGGGTTGAAAGTTAGGGTTGAAAGTTAGGGTTGAAAGTTAGGGTTGAAAGTTAGGGTTGACACTTAGGATTATTTTTCTATTTTTGTTTGGCCCAGGGTTATAGGGGAATACGAAAATTTAGGTATGTGACTCATTTGGGTACTAACCAATCAGAGAAGAGTTAGGGTTGAAAGTTAGGGTTGAAAGTTAGGGTTGAAAGTTAGGGTTGAAAGTTAGGGTTGAAAGTTAGGGTTGACACTTAGGATTATTTTTCTATTTTTGGGTTAGGGTTAGGGTTAGGGTTAGGGTTATAGGGGAATACGAAAATTTAGGTATGTGACTCATTTGGGTACTAACCAATCAGAGAAGAGTTAGGGTTGAAAGTTAGGGTTGAAAGTTAGGGTTGAAAGTTAGGGTTGAAAGTTAGGGTTGACACTTAGGATTATTTTTCTATTTTTGTTTGGCCCAGGGTTATAGGGGAATACGAAAATTTAGGTATGTGACTCATTTGGGTACTAACCAATCAGAGAAGAGTTAGGGTTGAAAGTTAGGGTTGAAAGTTAGGGTTGAAAGTTAGGGTTGAAAGTTAGGGTTGAAAGTTAGGGTTGACACTTAGGATTATTTTTCTATTTTTGGGTTAGGGTTAGGGTTAGGGTTAGGGTTATAGGGGAATACGAAAATTTAGGTATGTGACTCATTTGGGTACTAACCAATCAGAGAAGAGTTAGGGTTGAAAGTTAGGGTTGAAAGTTAGGGTTGAAAGTTAGGGTTGAAAGTTAGGGTTGACACTTAGGATTATTTTTCTATTTTTGTTTGGCCCAGGGTTATAGGGGAATACGAAAATTTAGGTATGTGACTCATTTGGGTACTAACCAATCAGAGAAGAGTTAGGGTTGAAAGTTAGGGTTGAAAGTTAGGGTTGAAAGTTAGGGTTGACACTTAGGATTATTTTTCTATTTTTGTTTGGCCCAGGGTTATAGGGGAATACGAAAATTTAGGTATGTGACTCATTTGGGTACTAACCAATCAGAGAAGAGTTAGGGTTGAAAGTTAGGGTTGAAAGTTAGGGTTGAAAGTTAGGGTTGAAAGTTAGGGTTGACACTTAGGATTATTTTTCTATTTTTGTTTGGCCCAGGGTTATAGGGGAATACGAAAATTTAGGTATGTGACTCATTTGGGTACTAACCAATCAGAGAAGAGTTAGGGTTGAAAGTTAGGGTTGAAAGTTAGGGTTGAAAGTTAGGGTTGACACTTAGGATTATTTTTCTATTTTTGTTTGGCCCAGGGTTATAGGGGAATACGAAAATTTAGGTATGTGACTCATTTGGGTACTAACCAATCAGAGAAGAGTTAGGGTTGAAAGTTAGGGTTGAAAGTTAGGGTTGAAAGTTAGGGTTGAAAGTTAGGATTATTTTTCTATTTTTGTTTGGCCCAGGGTTATAGGGGAATACGAAAATTTAGGTATGTGACTCATTTGGGTACTAACCAATCAGAGAAGAGTTAGGGTTGAAAGTTAGGGTTGAAAGTTAGGGTTGAAAGTTAGGGTTGACACTTAGGGTTAGGGTTAGGGTTAGGGTTAGGGTTAGGGTTAGGGTTAGGGTTAGGGTTAGGGTTAGGGTTAGGGTTAGGGTTATTAGGGTTAGGGTTAGGGTTAGGGTTAGGGTTATTAGGGTTAGGGTTATTAGGGTTAGGGTTATTAGGGTTAGGGTTAGGGTTAGGGTTAGGGTTAGGGTTAGGGTTAGGGTTAGGGTTAGGGTTAGGGTTAGGGTTAGGGTTAGGGTTAGGGTTAGGGTTATAGGGGAATACGAAAATTTAGGTATGTGACTCATTTGGGTACTAACCAATCAGAGAAGAGTTAGGGTTGAAAGTTAGGGTTGAAAGTTAGGGTTGAAAGTTAGGGTTGAAAGTTAGGGTTGAAAGTTAGGGTTGAAAGTTAGGGTTGAAAGTTAGGGTTGACACTTAGAATTATTTTTCTATTTTTGTTTGGCCCAGGGTAATAGGGGAATACGAAAATTTAGGTATGTGACTCATTTGGGTACTAACCAATCAGAGAAGAGTTAGGGTTGAAAGTTAGGGTTGAAAGTTAGGGTTGAAAGTTAGGGTTGAAAGTTAGGGTTGAAAGTTAGGGTTGAAAGTTAGGGTTGACACTTAGGATTATTTTTCTATTTTTGTTTGGCCCAGGGTTAGGGTTAGGGTTAGGGTTAGGGTTAGGGTTAGGGTTAGGGTTAGGGTTATAGGGGAATACGAAAATTTAGGTATGTGACTCATTTGGGTACTAACCAATCAGAGAAGAGTTAGGGTTGAAAGTTAGGGTTGAAAGTTAGGGTTGAAAGTTAGGGTTGAAAGTTAGGGTTGAAAGTTAGGGTTGAAAGTTAGGGTTGAAAGTTAGGGTTGACACTTAGGATTATTTTTCTATTTTTGTTTGGCCCAGGGTTATAGGGGAATACGAAAATTTAGGTATGTGACTCATTTGGGTACTAACCAATCAGAGAAGAGTTAGGGTTGAAAGTTAGGGTTGAAAGTTAGGGTTGAAAGTTAGGGTTGAAAGTTAGGATTATTTTTCTATTTTTGTTTGGCCCAGGGTTATAGGGGAATACGAAAATTTAGGTATGTGACTCATTTGGGTACTAACCAATCAGAGAAGAGTTAGGGTTGAAAGTTAGGGTTGAAAGTTAGGGTTGAAAGTTAGGGTTGAAAGTTAGGGTTGAAAGTTAGGGTTGAAAGTTAGGGTTGAAAGTTAGGGTTGAAAGTTAGGGTTGAAAGTTAGGGTTGACACTTAGGATTATTTTTCTATTTTTGTTTGGCCCAGGGTTATAGGGGAATACGAAAATTTAGGTATGTGACTCATTTGGGTACTAACCAATCAGAGAAGAGTTAGGGTTGAAAGTTAGGGTTGAAAGTTAGGGTTGAAAGTTAGGGTTGAAAGTTAGGGTTGACACTTAGGATTATTTTTCTATTTTTGTTTGGCCCAGGGTTATAGGGGAATACGAAAATTTAGGTATGTGACTCATTTGGGTACTAACCAATCAGAGAAGAGTTAGGGTTGAAAGTTAGGGTTGAAAGTTAGGGTTGAAAGTTAGGGTTGAAAGTTAGGGTTGACACTTAGGATTATTTTTCTATTTTTGTTTGTCCCAGGGTTATAGGGGAATACGAAAATTTAGGTATGTGACTCATTTGGGTACTAACCAATCAGAGAATAGTTAGGGTTAGTGTTCAAAGTTAGGGTTGACCCTTATGATTATTTTTGTATTTGTGTTTGGTTAAAAAAGAATAGAACATTTTTAGTTATGTGACTCATTTAGTCACACTTGACCAATGAGAGTTAAGTTCTGAATAATTTAGGGAGGGTGTGGTTTGGGGTTGAAAGTGTGGTAAGAAAAAGTGTAAGTGGGTAAGCAGGTGAGGGAGGTTGTGGGTAGGTGGGTGAGGGAGGTTTAGGGATGTATGGTGGGTGTGGGTAAGGGAGGTTGAAGGTTTGTGAGGGAAGGTGGATGATGAAGAGAGTGGGTAGGTGGTGTTGTAGGTGGATTAGGGAGGGTGAGTAAATGTGTTTGGGAGGGTGAGGATGAAGGTGGGTGAAAAAAGTGTGGGTCAGTTAAGGTATGGGTGAGTGGGCAAGGGTGAGGCTGGGTATGGGTGTGCAGGTAAGGGTGGTGAAGGTGAATTTTAATATGGATGATGGAGGGTAGAAGGTGGGTGAGGGAGGTTGGGTGAAGGAGGGTTTGGGAAGGTGATGTTGAAGGTGGGTGAGGGATGGTTAATATGGGTATAGGAGGCTTTGTAGGTAAGGTTGAGGCCAGTAAGGTAGAGTAAACGTGGGTAAGGGAGGGTGATGATTAAGGTGGAAGAGGGAGGGTGTGTTTAGGTGGGGTTAAAGGTTGGTGAATGTAGGTGAGGTAGGTTGAAAGTGGATGAGTGAAGGTGTGGGTGAGTGAAGGTGTTGGTGAATGGGCAATGGTGGGTGGGTGAAGGTGGATGAGGTGGTGGGTTATAGTGAACATGGGTCAAGGAGGGTAAGAGCAGGTGAGGGAGGGCATGGAATCAGTCTGTGAGCCTGCCCTTTCTATTTTGTTGTATATATTCTATTCCCTATCCAATTGACATGTTGCATTTATATGCAGTTAGTCATTCAAAAATTTGAAAACTCTTGCATTCGTTGCATGTTAGCGAGAGGCACCCTTAGAGGTAAAGAGCTAGCTTTTACCTCACTACTAAGTACTTGGACATTGAGGACTAGATCCATTTTGTACAGAGCGGAGCTTCTCCTCTGCCGTATGCTAGGAGTGAAGAAGCACTACTGTCTATCGTCCGTAAAGGGGTATGCTTTCTTCCCCCAATTTACAGTCGAGCTAGCGCTGCAGATGGGACAGTAGCGAAGAGTTCACTGCCTGACTCTAAAAGGGCACACTCGTGTAAAGGGAGAGAAATCAACTCAAAGCTTTATATCCTGAGAGATAAAAGCAATGCATTGTGTAGGTGTACTCACTTACCTCTACTACTTACCTCCTTGTTTGTATGTCCTTTGTGAACAGCATCTTGATAGACGAACTTACCTATTTTCATACTGCAAATAAATTTTACCCAAGATAAGTGAAAAAATATAATGCAATCCCCTTTAGAGCAATGCAGTTGAGGACCCTCTTTCACTGATGGACTAAATAAACGATGCTTAGACTGAGTGAGAGAGGGGTTTGTGAGAGAGAGGGGAGAGTGGTAGTCCTTGAGAGAGAGAGAGAAAGAAAGGACATTTGTGAGAGTAAAATACAGGTGATTTAGAAGGAGCAGGGATGCTAGTCAGGGAGAGTAATAGAGAGCAGGGAGAGAAAGAGACGGTGTGAGAAAGAAAGAGAGAGAGAGAAGTGGAAGAAAGAAATGTGTGTGAGAGCAAGAGACGGGTTGAAATGAAAGAGATAGAGTGGCAGTAAGAGAGAAAAAATTTGAGAGAAGGGAGAGGGAGAGAGAAGGGAGAGGGAGAGAGAAGGGAGTGACAAGTGTGAGAGGAGGGACAGAGAAGGGAGAGGGAGAGAGAAGGGAGAGGGAGAGAAAAGGAAAAGGGAGAGAAAAGGAAAAGGGAGAGAAAAGGAAAAGGGAGAGAAAAGGAAAAGGGAGAGAAAAGGAAAAGGGAGAGAAAAGGAAAAGGGAGAGAAAAGGAAAAGGGAGAGAAAAGCAAAAGGGAGAGAAAAGCAAAAGGGAGAGAAAAGGGAGAGAAAAGGGAGAGAAAAGGGAGAGAAAAGGGAGAGAAAGGGGAGAGAAAGGGGAGAGAAAGGGGAGAGAAAAGGGAGAGAAAAGGAAAGGGAGATAGAAGGAAAAGGGAGAGAAAAGGAAGAGGGAGAGAGAATGGAGAGACAAGGGAGAGGGAGAGACAAGGAAAGGGAGAGAGAAGGGATAGGGAGAGAGAAGGGAGAGGGAGAGAGATGGGAGTGACAAGGGAGAGAGGAGGGAGAGCGAAGGAAGAGGGAGAGAGAAAAGGGAGAGAGAGAGAGAAGGGAGAGAAAGAGAGTGATGAGGGAGTGACAAGGAAAAGGGAGAGAGAAGGGAGAGGGAGAGAGAAGGGAGAGGGAGAGAGGAGAGAGAAAAGGGAGAGAGAGAGAAGGGAGAGGGAGAGACAGAGAGAAGGAAGAGGGTGAGAGAGAAGGGAAAGGGAGAGAGAGAGAAGGGAGAGGGAGAGAGAGAGGTAGAGGGAATGACGAGGGAGTTATAAGGGAGAGGGCGAGAGAAGGGAGGGGGAGAGAGAGAGAGAGAGAGAAGGGAGTGGAGAAAGAGAGAAGGGAGAGGGAGAGCGAAGGAAAGGGGAGGCAAGGAAAAGGGAGAGAATGGAGATAAGGAAAAGGGAGAGAGCATGGAAAGGGAGAGAGAAGTAAGAGGGAGAGAGAAGGAAGAGGGAGAGAGAAGGGATAGGGAGAGAGAAGGCAGAGAGAAGGCAGAGGGATAGAGAAGGGAGTGAGAAAAGGGAGAGAGAAAGAAAAGGGAGAGAGAAGGGAAAAGGAGAGAGAAGGAAAAGGGAGAGAGAAGGAAAGGGAGAGAGAAGGAAAGGGAGAGAGAATGGAGAGACAAGGGAGAGGGAGAGACAAGGAAAGGGAGAGAGAAGGGATAGGGAGAGAGAAGGGAGAGGGAGAGAGAAGGGGGTGACAAGGGAGAGAGGAGGGAGAGAGAAGGGAGAGGGAGAGAGAAGGAAAAGGGAGGGGAAATTAAAAGGGAGAGAGAATGGAAAGGGAGAGAGAAGGAAGAGGGAGGGAGAAGGAAGATGGAGAGAGAAGGAAGATGGAGAGAGAAGGAAGAGGGAGAGAGAAGGAAGAGGGAAAGAGAGAAGGAAGAGGGAGAGAGAGAAGGAAGAGGGAGAGAGAGAAGGGATATGGAGAGAGAGAAGGTAGAGGGAGAGAGAGAAGGAAGAGGGAGAGAGAGAAGGGAGATGGAGAAGAAGGAAGATGGAGAAGGGAGAGAGAGAGAGAGAGAGAGAGAGAGAGAGAGAGAGAGAGAGAGAGAGAGAGAGAGAGAGAGATGAGGGAGTGACAAGGAAAATGGAGAGAGAAGGGAGAGTGAGAGAGAAGGGAGAGGGAGAGAGGAGAGAGAAGGGAGAGAGAGAAGAGAGAGGGAGAGACAGAGAGAAGGAAGAGGGTGAGAGAGAAAGGAATGGTTGAGAGAGAGTAGGGAGAGGGAGAGGGAATGACGAGGGAGTTATAAGGGAGAGGGAGAGAGAAGGGAGGGGGAGAGAGAGAAGGGAGTGGAGAGAGAGAGAAGGGAGAGGGAGAGCGAAGGAAAGGGTAGGGGAAAGGAACAGGGAGAGAATGGAGAGATAAGGAAAAGGGAGATAGCATGGAAAGGGAGAGAGACGGAAGAGAGGGAGAGAAGGAAGAGGGAGAGAGAAGGGATAGGGAGAAAGAAGGGAGAGAAAGGCAGAGGGATAGAGAAGGGAGTGAGAAAAGGGAGAGAGAAAGAAAAGGGAGAGAGAAGGGAAAAGGAGAGAGAAGGAAAAGGGAGAGAGAAGGAAAGGGAGAGGGAAGGAAAAGGGAGAGAGAATGGAGAGACAAGGGAGAGGGAGAGACAAGGAAAGGGAGAGAGAAGGGATAGGGAGAGAGAAGGGAGAGGGAGAGAGGAGGGGATGACAAGGGAGAGAGGAGGGAGAGAGAAGGGAGAGGGAGAGAGAAGGAAAAGGGAGCGGAAAGGAAAAGGGAGAGAGAATGGAAAGGGAGAGAGAAGGAAGATGGAGAGAGAAGGAAGATGGAGAGAGAAGGAAGATGGAGAGAGAAGGAAGATGGAGAGAGAAGGAAGATGGAGAGAGAAGGAAGAGGGAGAGAGAAGGAAGAGGGAGAGAGAATGGAGAGACAAGGGAGAGGTAGAAACAAGGCAGAGGGAGCGACAAGGGATAGGGAGAGAGAAGGAAGAGGGAGAGAGAAAAGGGATAGGGAGAGAGAGAAGGTATAGGGAGAGAGAGAAGGGATACGGAGAGAGAGAAGGGATACAGAGAGAGAGAAGGTAGATGTAGAGAGAAGGGAGATGGAGAAAGAAGGAAGATGGAGAAGGGAGAGAGAGAGAAGGGAGAGAGAGAGAGAGAGAGGGAGAGAGAGAGTTATGAGGGAGTGACAAGGAAAAGGGAGAGAGAAGGGAGAGAGAAGGGAGAGAGGAGAGAGAGAAGGGAGAGAGAGAGAAGGGAGAGGGAGAGACAGAGAGAAGGAAGAGGGTGAGAGAGAAGGGAAAGGGAGAGAGAGAGAAGGGAGAGAGAGAAGGGAGAGGGAGAGAGAGAGGTAGAGGGAATGACGAGGGAGTTATAAGGGAGAGGGAGAGAGAAGGGAGGGGGAGAGAGAGAGAGAGAAGGGAGTGGAGAGAGAGAGAAGGGAGAGGGAGAGCGAAGGAAAGGGGAGGGGAAAGGAAAAGGGAGAGAATGGAGAGATAAGGAAAAGGGAGAGAGCATGGAGAGGGAGAGAGAAGGGAGAGGGAGAGAGAAGGGAGAGGGAGAGAGGAGAGAGAGAAGGGAGAGAGAGAGAAGGGAGAGGGAGAGACAGAGAGAAGGAAGATGGTGAGAGAGAAGGGAAAGGGAGAGAGAGAGAAGGGAGAGGGAGAGAGAGAGGTAGAGGGAATGACGAGGGAGTTATAAGGGAGAGGGAGAGAGAAGGGAGGGGGAGAGAGAGAGAAGGGAGAGAGAGAGAGGGAGAGAGAGAGAGTGATGAGGGAGTGACAAGGAAAAGGGAGAGAGAAGGGAGAGAGAAGGGAGAGGGAGAGAGGAGAGAGAGAAGGGAGAGAGAGAGAAGGGAGAGGGAGAGACAGAGAGAAGGAAGAGGGTGAGAGAGAAGGGAAAGGGAGAGAGAGAGAAGGGAGAGAGAGAAGGGAGAGGGAGAGAGAGAGGTAGAGGGAATGACGAGGGAGTTATAAAGGAGAGGGAGAGAGAAGGGAGGGGGAGAGAGAGAGAGAAGGGAGTGGAGAGAGAGAGAAGGGAGAGGGAGAGCGAAGGAAAGGGGAGGGGAAAGGAAAAGGGAGAGAATGGAGAGATAAGGAAAAGGGAGAGAGCATGGAGAGGGAGAGAGAAGGGAGAGGGAGAGAGGAGAGAGAGAAGGGAGAGAGAGAGAAGGGAGAGGGAGAGACAGAGAGAAGGAAGAGGGTGAGAGAGAAGGGAAAGGGAGAGAGAGAGAGGGAGAGGGAGAGAGAGAGGTAGAGGGAATGACCGAGGGAGTTATGAAGGGAGAGGGAGAGAGAAGGGGAGGGGGAGAGAGGAGAGAGAGTGGAGAGGAGGGATCGTGAGAGAGAAGAGAGGGAGAACTCTCTCCTTCTATTTCCCTTTCCCCTTTCTCTGCCATTCTCTCACCTTCATCTCAGACATAGAAGGGGAGAGGGGAAGAGGAGAGAGAAGCTTTCTCTCTCCTTACACTTCTCCTTCTTCACTCCTTGAGAGAAAAGGAGAGGGAGCTGGACAAGGAGAGAGGAGGGAGAGAGAAGGGAGAGGGAGAGAGAAGGAAAAGGGAGGGGAAAGGAAAAGGGAGAGGGAATGGAAAGGGAGAGAGAAGGAAGATGGAGAGAGAAGGAAGATGGAGAGAGAAGGAAGATGGAGAGAGAAGGAAGATGGAGGGAGAAGGAAGATGGGGAGAGAAGGAAGAGGGAGAGGGAAGGAAGAGGGAGAGAGAATGGAGAGACAAGGGAGAGGTAGAAACAAGGGAGAGGGAGCGACAAGGGATAGGGAGAGAGAAGGAAGAGGGAGAGAGAGAAGGGATAGGGAGAGAGAGAAGGGATACGGAGAGAGAGAAGGTAGATGTAGAGAGAAGGGAGATGGAGAAAGAAGGGTTAGGGTTAGGGTTAGGGTTAGGGTTAGGGTTAGGGTTAGGGTTAGGGTTAGGGTTAGGGTTAGGGTTAGGGTTAGGGTTAGGGTTAGGGTTAGGGTTAGGGTTAGGGTTAGGGTTAGGGTTAGGGTTAGGGTTAGGGTTAGGGTTATAGGGGAATACGAAAATTTAGGTATGTGACTCATTTGGGTACTAACCAATCAGAGAAGAGTTAGGGTTGAAAGTTAGGGTTGAAAGTTAGGGTTGAAAGTTAGGGTTGAAAGTTAGGGTTGAAAGTTAGGATTATTTTTCTATTTTTGTTTGGCCCAGGGTAATAGGGGAATACGAAAATTTAGGTATGTGACTCATTTGGGTACTAACCAATCAGAGAAGAGTTAGGGTTGAAAGTTAGGGTTGAAAGTTAGGGTTGAAAGTTAGGGTTGAAAGTTAGGATTATTTTTCTATTTTTGTTTGGCCCAGGGTTATAGGGGAATACGAAAATTTAGGTATGTGACTCATTTGGGTACTAAACAATCAGAGAAGAGTTAGGGTTGAAAGTTAGGGTTGAAAGTTAGGGTTGAAAGTTAGGGTTGAAAGTTAGGGTTGACACTTAGGATTATTTTTCTATTTTTGTTTGGCCCAGGGTTATAGGGGAATACGAAAATTTAGGTATGTGACTCATTTGGGTACTAACCAATCAGAGAAGAGTTAGGGTTGAAAGTTAGGGTTGAAAGTTAGGGTTGAAAGTTAGGGTTGAAAGTTAGGGTTGAAAGTTAGGGTTGACACTTAGGATTATTTTTCTATTTTTGGGTTAGGGTTAGGGTTAGGGTTAGGGTTATAGGGGAATACGAAAATTTAGGTATGTGACTCATTTGGGTACTAACCAATCAGAGAAGAGTTAGGGTTGAAAGTTAGGGTTGAAAGTTAGGGTTGAAAGTTAGGGTTGAAAGTTAGGGTTGACACTTAGGATTATTTTTCTATTTTTGTTTGGCCCAGGGTTATAGGGGAATACGAAAATTTAGGTATGTGACTCATTTGGGTACTAACCAATCAGAGAAGAGTTAGGGTTGAAAGTTAGGGTTGAAAGTTAGGGTTGAAAGTTAGGGTTGACACTTAGGATTATTTTTCTATTTTTGTTTGGCCCAGGGTTATAGGGGAATACGAAAATTTAGGTATGTGACTCATTTGGGTACTAAACAATCAGAGAAGAGTTAGGGTTGAAAGTTAGGGTTGAAAGTTAGGGTTGAAAGTTAGGGTTGAAAGTTAGGGTTGACACTTAGGATTATTTTTCTATTTTTGTTTGGCCCAGGGTTATAGGGGAATACGAAAATTTAGGTATGTGACTCATTTGGGTACTAACCAATCAGAGAAGAGTTAGGGTTGAAAGTTAGGGTTGAAAGTTAGGGTTGAAAGTTAGGGTTGAAAGTTAGGGTTGAAAGTTAGGGTTGACACTTAGGATTATTTTTCTATTTTTGGGTTAGGGTTAGGGTTAGGGTTAGGGTTATAGGGGAATACGAAAATTTAGGTATGTGACTCATTTGGGTACTAACCAATCAGAGAAGAGTTAGGGTTGAAAGTTAGGGTTGAAAGTTAGGGTTGAAAGTTAGGGTTGAAAGTTAGGGTTGACACTTAGGATTATTTTTCTATTTTTGTTTGGCCCAGGGTTATAGGGGAATACGAAAATTTAGGTATGTGACTCATTTGGGTACTAACCAATCAGAGAAGAGTTAGGGTTGAAAGTTAGGGTTGAAAGTTAGGGTTGAAAGTTAGGGTTGAAAGTTAGGGTTGAAAGTTAGGGTTGACACTTAGGATTATTTTTCTATTTTTGGGTTAGGGTTAGGGTTAGGGTTAGGGTTATAGGGGAATACGAAAATTTAGGTATGTGACTCATTTGGGTACTAACCAATCAGAGAAGAGTTAGGGTTGAAAGTTAGGGTTGAAAGTTAGGGTTGAAAGTTAGGGTTGAAAGTTAGGGTTGACACTTAGGATTATTTTTCTATTTTTGTTTGGCCCAGGGTTATAGGGGAATACGAAAATTTAGGTATGTGACTCATTTGGGTACTAACCAATCAGAGAAGAGTTAGGGTTGAAAGTTAGGGTTGAAAGTTAGGGTTGAAAGTTAGGGTTGACACTTAGGATTATTTTTCTATTTTTGTTTGGCCCAGGGTTATAGGGGAATACGAAAATTTAGGTATGTGACTCATTTGGGTACTAACCAATCAGAGAAGAGTTAGGGTTGAAAGTTAGGGTTGAAAGTTAGGGTTGAAAGTTAGGGTTGAAAGTTAGGGTTGACACTTAGGATTATTTTTCTATTTTTGTTTGGCCCAGGGTTATAGGGGAATACGAAAATTTAGGTATGTGACTCATTTGGGTACTAACCAATCAGAGAAGAGTTAGGGTTGAAAGTTAGGGTTGAAAGTTAGGGTTGAAAGTTAGGGTTGACACTTAGGATTATTTTTCTATTTTTGTTTGGCCCAGGGTTATAGGGGAATACGAAAATTTAGGTATGTGACTCATTTGGGTACTAACCAATCAGAGAAGAGTTAGGGTTGAAAGTTAGGGTTGAAAGTTAGGGTTGAAAGTTAGGGTTGACACTTAGGATTATTTTTCTATTTTTGTTTGGCCCAGGGTTATAGGGGAATACGAAAATTTAGGTATGTGACTCATTTGGGTACTAACCAATCAGAGAAGAGTTAGGGTTGAAAGTTAGGGTTGAAAGTTAGGGTTGAAAGTTAGGGTTGACACTTAGGGTTAGGGTTAGGGTTAGGGTTAGGGTTAGGGTTAGGGTTAGGGTTAGGGTTAGGGTTAGGGTTAGGGTTAGGGTTATTAGGGTTAGGGTTAGGGTTAGGGTTAGGGTTATTAGGGTTAGGGTTATTAGGGTTAGGGTTAGGGTTAGGGTTAGGGTTAGGGTTAGGGTTAGGGTTAGGGTTAGGGTTAGGGTTAGGGTTAGGGTTAGGGTTAGGGTTATAGGGGAATACGAAAATTTAGGTATGTGACTCATTTGGGTACTAACCAATCAGAGAAGAGTTAGGGTTGAAAGTTAGGGTTGAAAGTTAGGGTTGAAAGTTAGGGTTGAAAGTTAGGGTTGAAAGTTAGGGTTGAAAGTTAGGGTTGAAAGTTAGGGTTGACACTTAGAATTATTTTTCTATTTTTGTTTGGCCCAGGGTAATAGGGGAATACGAAAATTTAGGTATGTGACTCATTTGGGTACTAACCAATCAGAGAAGAGTTAGGGTTGAAAGTTAGGGTTGAAAGTTAGGGTTGAAAGTTAGGGTTGAAAGTTAGGGTTGAAAGTTAGGGTTGAAAGTTAGGGTTGACACTTAGGATTATTTTTCTATTTTTGTTTGGCCCAGGGTTAGGGTTAGGGTTAGGGTTAGGGTTAGGGTTAGGGTTAGGGTTATAGGGGAATACGAAAATTTAGGTATGTGACTCATTTGGGTACTAACCAATCAGAGAAGAGTTAGGGTTGAAAGTTAGGGTTGAAAGTTAGGGTTGAAAGTTAGGGTTGAAAGTTAGGGTTGAAAGTTAGGGTTGAAAGTTAGGGTTGAAAGTTAGGGTTGACACTTAGGATTATTTTTCTATTTTTGTTTGGCCCAGGGTTATAGGGGAATACGAAAATTTAGGTATGTGACTCATTTGGGTACTAACCAATCAGAGAAGAGTTAGGGTTGAAAGTTAGGGTTGAAAGTTAGGGTTGAAAGTTAGGGTTGAAAGTTAGGATTATTTTTCTATTTTTGTTTGGCCCAGGGTTATAGGGGAATACGAAAATTTAGGTATGTGACTCATTTGGGTACTAACCAATCAGAGAAGAGTTAGGGTTGAAAGTTAGGGTTGAAAGTTAGGGTTGAAAGTTAGGGTTGAAAGTTAGGGTTGAAAGTTAGGGTTGAAAGTTAGGGTTGAAAGTTAGGGTTGAAAGTTAGGGTTGAAAGTTAGGGTTGACACTTAGGATTATTTTTCTATTTTTGTTTGGCCCAGGGTTATAGGGGAATACGAAAATTTAGGTATGTGACTCATTTGGGTACTAACCAATCAGAGAAGAGTTAGGGTTGAAAGTTAGGGTTGAAAGTTAGGGTTGAAAGTTAGGGTTGAAAGTTAGGGTTGACACTTAGGATTATTTTTCTATTTTTGTTTGGCCCAGGGTTATAGGGGAATACGAAAATTTAGGTATGTGACTCATTTGGGTACTAACCAATCAGAGAAGAGTTAGGGTTGAAAGTTAGGGTTGAAAGTTAGGGTTGAAAGTTAGGGTTGAAAGTTAGGGTTGACACTTAGGATTATTTTTCTATTTTTGTTTGTCCCAGGGTTATAGGGGAATACGAAAATTTAGGTATGTGACTCATTTGGGTACTAACCAATCAGAGAATAGTTAGGGTTAGTGTTCAAAGTTAGGGTTGACCCTTATGATTATTTTTGTATTTGTGTTTGGTTAAAAAAGAATAGAACATTTTTAGTTATGTGACTCATTTAGTCACACTTGACCAATGAGAGTTAAGTTCTGAATAATTTAGGGAGGGTGTGGTTTGGGGTTGAAAGTGTGGTAAGAAAAAGTGTAAGTGGGTAAGCAGGTGAGGGAGGTTGTGGGTAGGTGGGTGAGGGAGGTTTAGGGATGTATGGTGGGTGTGGGTAAGGGAGGTTGAAGGTTTGTGAGGGAAGGTGGATGATGAAGAGAGTGGGTAGGTGGTGTTGTAGGTGGATTAGGGAGGGTGAGTAAATGTGTTTGGGAGGGTGAGGATGAAGGTGGGTGAAAAAAGTGTGGGTCAGTTAAGGTATGGGTGAGTGGGCAAGGGTGAGGCTGGGTATGGGTGTGCAGGTAAGGGTGGTGAAGGTGAATTTTAATATGGATGATGGAGGGTAGAAGGTGGGTGAGGGAGGTTGGGTGAAGGAGGGTTTGGGAAGGTGATGTTGAAGGTGGGTGAGGGATGGTTAATATGGGTATAGGAGGCTTTGTAGGTAAGGTTGAGGCCAGTAAGGTAGAGTAAACGTGGGTAAGGGAGGGTGATGATTAAGGTGGAAGAGGGAGGGTGTGTTTAGGTGGGGTTAAAGGTTGGTGAATGTAGGTGAGGTAGGTTGAAAGTGGATGAGTGAAGGTGTGGGTGAGTGAAGGTGTTGGTGAATGGGCAATGGTGGGTGGGTGAAGGTGGATGAGGTGGTGGGTTATAGTGAACATGGGTCAAGGAGGGTAAGAGCAGGTGAGGGAGGGCATGGAATCAGTCTGTGAGCCTGCCCTTTCTATTTTGTTGTATATATTCTATTCCCTATCCAATTGACATGTTGCATTTATATGCAGTTAGTCATTCAAAAATTTGAAAACTCTTGCATTCGTTGCATGTTAGCGAGAGGCACCCTTAGAGGTAAAGAGCTAGCTTTTACCTCACTACTAAGTACTTGGACATTGAGGACTAGATCCATTTTGTACAGAGCGGAGCTTCTCCTCTGCCGTATGCTAGGAGTGAAGAAGCACTACTGTCTATCGTCCGTAAAGGGGTATGCTTTCTTCCCCCAATTTACAGTCGAGCTAGCGCTGCAGATGGGACAGTAGCGAAGAGTTCACTGCCTGACTCTAAAAGGGCACACTCGTGTAAAGGGAGAGAAATCAACTCAAAGCTTTATATCCTGAGAGATAAAAGCAATGCATTGTGTAGGTGTACTCACTTACCTCTACTACTTACCTCCTTGTTTGTATGTCCTTTGTGAACAGCATCTTGATAGACGAACTTACCTATTTTCATACTGCAAATAAATTTTACCCAAGATAAGTGAAAAAATATAATGCAATCCCCTTTAGAGCAATGCAGTTGAGGACCCTCTTTCACTGATGGACTAAATAAACGATGCTTAGACTGAGTGAGAGAGGGGTTTGTGAGAGAGAGGGGAGAGTGGTAGTCCTTGAGAGAGAGAGAGAAAGAAAGGACATTTGTGAGAGTAAAATACAGGTGATTTAGAAGGAGCAGGGATGCTAGTCAGGGAGAGTAATAGAGAGCAGGGAGAGAAAGAGACGGTGTGAGAAAGAAAGAGAGAGAGAGAAGTGGAAGAAAGAAATGTGTGTGAGAGCAAGAGACGGGTTGAAATGAAAGAGATAGAGTGGCAGTAAGAGAGAAAAAATTTGAGAGAAGGGAGAGGGAGAG
>NW_027456086.1:0-25614 GCF_040206685.1 Ascaphus truei | reverse complement strand
GCCATAAAACACATCCACACGGGGAAGGACCAGCACAGATAACATTCCAATAGACACTGTTTATAGTATACCCTTTGCTTGCTTCATTCATTGTAACATCGCCGGAAGAAGAGATCAATGTATCTCGAAAGCTCGCACAAATAAAAGCATTTCGTTAGCCACAGAACGGTATCATCTATTTATTTTTTGATTATTGAAGCTCGGCTAACACGGTACTGATACCTCTATATATATATATATATAAAACAGATCTTTACTATAACAATGCTACACATATAACACAGTACCACGTGACACAGTGTAGTGCAGTGACCCCAACACGTAGTGGTTCCCCAAAAGTACTGAGGGTACCGTGGCCCCAATAACCCCCAGTGTCCGTCCCAGCACTCCCGCCCAAATGTTAGGTAGCGCTATCCCCTGTAGATGTTGGTGCACGTTGGGTACCTGTCTGGGTACTCCAGTACCCAGGTGCTACTTGGCGCGGTGTGTTGGAGCGGGTCCCACGCAGCAGGGCCTCCAACACAATTCCCCTCTCTCCTAAGGGTCCCGATCCTCGTCGCAGTGTGAGCTCCAGACGGAGGGTCTCACGCAATGTCTCAGGGTCCTGTGACCTGGTCCCAGGCCGCAGAGCACCGCGTGGCCGTCTGGTCACCGGCGCAGTAATAATAATTATGAGAAGAGTCCCTATCTGGGGCCTTCCCTGCAACTCTCCTCTACAGGTGTCTCTGGGCCTAACTGGGGCCTAGGGGCAAAGTCTAGGCGTAGTCCAGGAGCACTGCTACCTGGACACTACCTTCTCCCTTCACTCCTCCATCAGGACTGAAGCACGTGCTCCCCACATGCGGAGGATATCCTGTTCCTCCAACTACTCTAATCTCATTCGCTGGGACAGTCCCATGTGTGCAGTCCCTCCCTCTAAGGATTGTGGGACTTGTAGTTCCGCTGTACTTTATGCAGAGCCAAAACCAAAATGGCCACCGCACTCCTGACTGCACATGCGCGCCTCGCCACTCTGCGCATGTGCGACTTACAAGATAGCTGCCCCCACCTCCCGATCGCGTGGAGCTCCGGGCGATAGCCGGGCAGATTCCGACACCAGAGGCAGGGTAGGGGACTCGGCTTCATATTACACTAATTCTAGTCGTGTCTTCCAAGTTATACTTTTAGGCCTAAATTAGCCATGTTTCCACAAGCTGAGCAAGGAGTGTTTCTCCTCTTTTTCGATGTTTCATCTTCTATCATATTTAACATTTGTTTAGTAGTTTAAGATATAAAAATAGAAAGGATGGTGGAGCACAGCAATAATGAAATAAGGGCTGGATGCAAACAATAAAATGATTTAATGGCCACAGATGACAATAAACGAAGGTAAAAAGCTCTAACGAGTTCCACGCTGTAAGCTCTTTGTGCTCTTTGACAACGCTCTTCTTACAGCGTGAAACGCATTAGAGGTTTTTACCTTTGTGTATTTCCATCTGTGGCCATGAAATCTTTTTATCGTTTGCATCCAGACAATATTTCATCATTGCTGTGCTCTACCATCCTTTTTATTTCGGTTTGCCTTTCAGGCAGAAGCACGCCAAGTTCCGGAACCACTGGTACCGTGAGTAGGCATATCACAACCAGGGAAAGTCACTAACTATTACGCTCTCTGTGGTTGCTCAAGGGCCATAGCTCCATGTGAATTAATATATATATATATATATTGTTATGAGGTGTGTGGACATAGGTATCAGGACCGTGAGATCTTGAAGCTCCCGTCACAGGAGGCATTGCATTTTCCCTTTACTTTTCTCTTCTCCCCCCCCACCCCCTTCTCCCATTGACGGACTTTATTCAAACACCGAACAGGACTGGTTCTCAGATGTTTTATGGTAATACGCAGGAAAACATTTGCCTTTATTAATCTCTCAAAATAGTTCCATTGAATCGGGGTTTATATATATACAGTCTTGCAAGTTGTGTAGGTGATCATCCTTCTGAAGGTTTTTGATTGCATCATCAGGGATCTACGTTTCTCACCACGCTACTCTATGGTTTAACTTAACTGTTTCAGTGCCAGGCAACTGGTAGCACCAGAGTCCGACCGGACCCCCGGCACTTCCGCTCTGTCGGATCACCCCTAGAAAACGAGTTGTTGTCCATGACATGCCCGGTACATCAGAAGGGCATAAACGTATACATTTTATTCCCAAATTTCACTGACGACTTTACAACCTAGTGCACGGTCAGTATTATTTTCACTGCCTCCAAAAGGTATTTTCACTGCCTCTTCTATATATCACTCACACTTAGCCCAAAAATTAAGCAAGTGAATTAAGTGAATTTAGCAAGCAGACCAGCATACCAGACTTTTTGTTTAATTAAAATACTTCCATAATCCATCTTGCAAACAACAGCAGTAACTACTGTTTTAAAGCAGTGTTTTTCAACAGGGGTTCCTATTAACCATTGGCTTCCCTAAAAGAGGGTTCCCTGCAATTTTCAGGTAATTTGAAAATTGTTCCGAATATAGAAGAATTTACAATGCATCTGATCTCAGACACTATTAGAGGGAGTCTGGGTTTCAGACAATGCATCTGATCTCAGCCACACTATTAGAAAGGTTTGGGGTTCAAAACAATGCATCTGACCTCAGACAAGTTATTAGAGAGGGTTGGGGTTCCTTACAATGCATCTGATCTCAGACGCGATATTTGAGAGGTTTGAGGTTCCATACAATATATCTGATCCCAGACACGATATTTGAGAGGATTGGGGTTCCTTACAATGCATCTGATCTCAGAGGCGCTATTAGAGAGGGTTGGGGTTCTTTACAATGCATCTAATCTCAGACACGCTATTAGAGGAGGTTTGGGTTGCTTACCATGCATCAGATCTCAGACACAATATTAGAGAGGATTGTGGTTCTTTACAATGCATCTGATCTCAGACACAATATTAGAGAGGATTGTGGTTCTTTACAATGCATCTGATCTCAGACACAATATTAGAGAGGATTGTGGTTCTTTACAATGCATCTGATCTCAGACACAATATATTAGAGAGTATTGGGTTCTTTACAATGCATCTGATCACAGACACAATATTAGAGAGGATTGGGGTTCCGCAGAATTTCACAATATAATTGGGAATTACATAACGAAAAAAAGGTTGGAAACCACTGGTTTAAAGGATGGATTTCAATTTTGCATGTCTGATGTGTCTCTTTAATTCACCTATTTAGTAAACTGCAGTGGTTTCTGACTTGAAACCCCTTGGTTAGGGGTATATTTCCAATGCGGTGCTAGTATAATGCACCATATGGGGATTTGTATGGAGCTTGGCATTTTCACCTTCTTTGCTGTGTTTTTATCTGAAGCAGTATAGCTCACTCACCAGGCCGGAGGAATAGGTGGATTCCCTCTTATTGGGTTATCCACATTATTCGCTTTGTTTCCTGGAAGATGGTATCTGTCTGGGCTGCTCCTCCTGTGAATCGTGCACTGTGCCTGTAAATAGGTATCCCGGTATCCACAGTCTTACCCCGGGATCCGCTGCACGGACCGGAAAGATTCTCGGTCGTTGCGACCACCTGGTGCTGTGACAGTACCTCTCCTGACGCTGGCTTCTGTCAGACAGCCTCACAGCCGTCCCGCTGTCGGCTTGAGCTCTTTCACTTCAGGTCTCCTTCAGCAACCGCAAGCGTTCTTATCAGGCTTAAGTGCCTAAGCATTTAACAACTTAAAGACCAAAAAGCCATCAAAACATTTTGGAATTGAAAATTGTTCCGATTTTCCATATGCAAGAATATTGCTGTTTTTCATCAGTCTTTTGGATTTTTTTCTGGGCTTTAGTTGTTTATGCATAATTTTTAATATTTCTGAATTTGCGTCACTTGTTGCTGGGATTTCAAAGGAGCAGGAGGGCGGCAGAAAGGAGACGGCTGCCACAGGAAAGGAATATACTTCACTGGAAACTTTTTTGGCAAGGTAACGGAACTCACGGTGTAAGATACCATGTATGCCTGCCACAATGTATAGCTGTGAGTGTTACAACTAGCGGTTAAAACCATATCAGACATATTGTTAGTGCACTAATCCAGCATGTTATCCAGTACCCCTTATCTGGATTTTTGTATATGTTTCTTTTTTAACTGACCATAGCATTTGCCTAGGTGTATATACCACTGGAGATATGCTACTTCTCTAGAGTTTGAGACATTGCACAACAATAGCAGCGTTATTAGCTGCAACAACTGTATCCGAGTACATCATACATTCAAAGACCGTTTGCAAAGATTGTAAGCGAGCTAATTTCTATGTTGGCACTTGTTCACAGCTACATCAGGTCTCGCTTACTGGCAGAGGCTGACTAAGCACCAGGTGGGATCATCCTGAGCACTCGTTAATATTTAACCATTTAACTGAAGTCCTAAGGTTGCGATTTATGAGGTTAGTGGTTGAGAACAGCACATATACTGATAGCCTCAGCAGCAGGATTATACTTCACAGGAGATCTTGGTAACGGAACTCAGTACAATAAGATACCATTTAAGCCTGTTAATATGTACAGCTCTGAGTGTTCCAATTAATTACCATCTCATGTGGCCAGAAGTTAATATAACTCATCATAACTTTAATGGAATGTGCTACCATGGGTACATGTATCAGTTCTGTTATTGACGAGCAATTATTATGACCCAGATCATAACTTGTCTGAATTTTGCTCAACATCTACTGATATACTAAGGTCCTTTATTTAAACAGGCACAGTCAAATCAGTACCATTGATCTACTCTGACTATGAAGTCATTGTTCTCTCAAGGAGTGGAATACGGCACCACCCCACCAGCATATCCCATCCAGTGGACACCATCATCTGGTATTTAGTTTGGACTCATGTGAGTTAGTAGTCTGTCCTTATTTGCACACTATTTTAATTAGATTTCATTAAAGATTAATTTTAATCCTACCAATTTACACACTAAGGGCCTCATTCAGAAAGCGTCGATAAGGCCCTTATCGAGCACTTGTCGGCCAAAATGGCTACTCGTATTCAGTAAGCCTTGATAAGTGCTCGATAACGGCCTGTATCGCAGCAAAATTTTATGACCAAAAGAAACTCGCCAATTGAGCGGCGATCAGCCGCTTATCGACCATTTTCGGAAGGATCATAAACTCGCGCGATTCTAGTATCCGCGAGTCGATTGTCGCGGCCTATCTTCTCCCCAAATCCAATTCACCTCAACATTTAGGTCAATTGGTGGGGAGATGCCTCGATGAGCTGCGATGTGTCGGGACTTAGAAGAAATCAGGCCCTTTTCCTGCCTCGGATTGATGCCGCGTTTGTTTCAGGTCCAGGGACCCCTTGCTTCCCGAGATACAGGCACCTTTATGGGGTGCCAGTATCCCTCTGCATTGAAATGTCCCGCGCCACATGACCGGGACATTTCCTTGCATAGGAGATACCGGCACCCCATAAAGGTGCCTGGTTCTCGAGAAGCAAGGGGTCCCTGGACCTGAAACCAACGGTTCAGCTCCGGAGACCCCCTGCACATCTACACTATGAAAGAAATTTATATTAAAATAAATAATTTTCAGGCGACATTTCCGCTGTGAGAGACGGCTCTCTCTCTCTGCAGCAGAAATTAATCGCCTTTTTAGGCCTTTTCAGAGGCTCGATGCTCTCGCTGGCAGCAACTCGCCCGTTTTGGGAATTTTGCTATCACAGGTAATCGAGGCTTTCTGAATTCTGAACACCCAAAAACGTCATTTCAAATACCCTGGCGATAATTTTTATCAACCTTCTCTGAATGAGGCCCTAAAGGTTTTTGAGTGCTAATCTAGCTGAGTTCTTTCTTTTCTGTGTTTACTATTAGTATATTTCTCAGCACAGCACCCCTACCTATTTACTACTAATAACCTATATGGCAATTAGCTGAGCAGGGGTATAATCTTTCCCTACCCTCCCATCCTCCCCATCCCCCCTCTTTCCCACTAGGTGAATCCCTGTACTGTGCAGCCTAGAGTTGATCCGCATGGTAACCCTTATGCTCAAATGAGATTTATGAGGTGCAACCATTTTGGTATTATTATATGGAAGTCGGTAAAACAGATGGAAATGCAATTAGCTTTAATACAAACCACCTCATTAAACATCTTTTCCATAGAATATGAGAAATATTTCCAAGCTCTGATCCCAAATGTTCAGTTAAAACAGCATGAAGTGTTGGCAAAGGACTTCAATCTAACAAAGCCCTTCTAGTATCTGTGCAGTATCTCTGGAGAGACAAGAACTACTGTTGTGTAATGTCATAATATAATTCAGTTTATGATTACTGAAGCACTTAGAGGATTTTTGAAGTCCTTACTTCAAGTCACACCTTTATAGCGTCTATGTGTAAAAGCATGGACCTAAATGAATGCAAAGAGTGTCTTATTCATTTGGTACCCTTTAACATGAATGTATCAAGGTACTTTTGCTCATATTTGTGCTATGTGCATTAGATTGTGTTTTGGGGAGTGTCAGTAATTGGAATTTTGCATTACGTTCTTCTTCCCTTTCTTCAACACTAAAATATCTGTGCCGGGTGTAACGTGGAGTAGACCTGTGGTTATTTAGCGAAGTGGTTTATAGCACTATAAATGCCTTTATAGCTTGATATTGCACGTGTTGCTATTCACAAAGCTCAGATAACAAGGCAATATCACACTGAAACTACTTTTTATAGTGCTATAACACTCTGGCTAAAAGAAGCCATACGATATACTAAAACATGCCCGAAATCGCATTTTTTTTGCCTGAAACTGCTATTCACTAAGCAGTGATAAAAGTATCGTATTATAAAAACGTACAATATTTGGCCCATTAAAATAAAACCAGCCAGCATAAAGTAAATAAAAGATCTACTTACCCCTGCAGGATGAAGGCCGTCCTCATCACCGTCCTTGTCCTCCATGGGCTGCAACATTACAATAGAAAACAAACTAATGGCCACTAACCCCTTAATCACCTTAGCGGTTAGTAACCGCTATAGTAATTAAGGGGTTAACCCCCCTCCTCCGCTACCCATCCAGGAGGCCTAACCACCCTTCCCCGGGCAACTACCCCCACCCTCGCTACCCATTGATTGGCACAGTGGTAAACCATGGCCATAATACGGTCATGGTTTGCTACTATAGAAATGAATGGGCAAACTATATTAAAAAAAACATCAACTACAAAAAACACATTAAGTTAAAAATATATATTAGAAATGCCAATAAACCAATTGGTTGGCACAGTGGTACACAATGCACATATAATATGGGCATGGTTTGCCACTATGGCAGTCAATGAGCAACCTAAAAAAAAAACAAGCACCAAAAATACAATACATTAGAATTAAATAAAAACAAGCATTTGTAAACATATGCATTGCTTGTCACTGTGTATATCTATACCCTTAAAAGGGCATTGATATGATCATTCGCAGTCAATGAGCAACCTAAAAAAAGAATACAACAAAAAATGCAATACATTGCAATTAAATAAAAAACAACATTTGCCTAAAAATGCATTGCTTGTCACTGTGTTTATCTATACCCCGAAAGGGACATTGATAAACACATTGACACACGGAGACACATTCATATACAGTGCAGTCTTGAGAGCGGGCTGGGCTCGTCTCGGGGGGGAGAGCGGGCTCGGCTCGGGGAGGGAGAGCGGGCTCGGCTCGGGGAGGGAGAGCGGGCTCGCCTTGGGGAGGGAGAGCGGGCTCGCCTTGGGGAGGGAGAGCGGGCTCGTCTTGGGGAGGGAGAGCGGGCTCGGCTTGGGGAGGGAGAGCGGGCTCGGCTCAGGGAGGGAGAGCGCGCTCGGCTCGGGGAGGGAGAGCGGGCTCGGGGAGGGAGAGCGGGCAAGGCTCGGGGAGGGAGAGCGGGCTCGGGGAGGGAGAGCGGGCTCGGGGAGGGAGAGCGCGCTCGGCTCGGGGAGGGAGAGCGGGCTCGGGGAGGGAGAGCGGGCAAGGCTCGGGGAGGGAGAGCGGGCTCGGGGAGGGAGAGCGGGCTCGGGGAGGGAGAGCGGGCTCGGGGAGGGAGAGCGCGCTCGGCTCGGGGAGGGAGAGTGGGCTCGGGGAGGGAGAGCGGGCTCGGCTCGGGGAGGGAGAGCGGGCTCGGGGAAGGAGAGCGGGCTCGGGGAGGGAGAGCGCGCTCGGCTCGGGGAGGGAGAGCGGGCTCGGGGAGGGAGAGCGGGCAAGGCTCGGGGAGGGAGAGCGGGCTCGGGGAGGGAGAGCGGGCTCGGCTCGGGGAGGGAGAGCGGGCTCGGGGAGGGAGAGCGGGCTCGGGCAGGGAGAGCGGACTCGGCTCGGGCAGGGACAGCGGGCTCGGGGAGGGAGAGCGGACTCGGGGGAGGGAGGAGGGGGAAAGCCGCCGCCGCCGCGGGCCGCACAGTGAGTGCGGGCCGCATGTTGTGCAGGCCTGAGCTATACCCTCACAAAAGGCTGTACTTAACATAGCAACATGCAGCGCACCAGTTCCATAACAGCCAGCCTTCTAGGAACATCATTGCAAACATTAAATGTCATGGGTCTTCTACCGTTCATGTGAAATCACAAAAAACAAATTGGAAGGGACAGTAACTTTAAATCATTATGTACAGTAGATGCTTCAGTTACGCTTCACTGATCACTGATTCCTACAAAATAGTCATTTTGCAAGAGTGCTATGAAAATGTTATTCTGTATTTAAATGGCATTGTTCAAAACATCTCAGTCTTCTGACAGCGATGTGTATCCAAAGCACAATATATTCAGTACAGAAAGATGACAAAAGTCAGTGGTTCAGTAATTACTTAGCAGATACCTCTAACTCTATAGATTTTAGACATACTGTATACACCATATTCAGGGGCGCAGACAGCTTTCCCAGGGCCCAGGACTAAAGTTTCCACTGGGACCCCCCACAAACGTGTCGGTGGCCTTGCGAGTACCCCCCCCCCCCCCCCGGTTTCTCTTACACTCCCCCCTTCGCACAAACCTCCTCGTTCTCAACCCCGTCACCCTTTCCTTCCCCCCTCTCTCTTACACCCCCACCTCTCCAAACCTTTCCCTCCCCCATATATTTCTCCCCCCTCCTCACACTCAATAACCCCCCTGCCCAATACACGTGCACACACACACACATACACAATAAGCTCCCCTCCCCAATACACACACACACACACACAATAAGCCCCCCTCCCCAAACACACACACACACACACAATAATCCCCCCTCCAAACACACACACACACACACACACACAATAAGCCCCCCTCCCCAAACACACACACAAACAAGCCACCCTCCCCAAACACACTGTGGCAAACGCTCCCTTTGTGTAGCGCTGCCATTTGCCCAGGCTCTTCACGACAGTCTTCTAGGGTTTAATTTGTAGAAAAGGTGGACAAACACGTTTATACACACAAGGGGCACCTAGCCCTCAACCTTCAGCGGTTTATTTTTCCATTAGTGACACTAAATATTTTAAACACAATTACTTTAAGAAACAAAAGAAATCATAAAAACAAATATCTACTCCTGTCAGGAGTCTAACTCACATGCATATCCCTATCTGTAATGTTGGCTTGGTAAGTCAGTTACCAACTTTAAATAAAACACAGATATAACATTGAATCCTTAACTGTCAGTGGGGACAGCGTCCCAATAGATCCTTTAGATGCTGCAACATGTGGGGGAGCGTCCCAATAGATCCTTTAGATGCTGCAACATGTGGTGGGGGGGCTATCTACCCCAAACGGGATCCTGGGGAGCAGCTTCCTCCCAGCCTCCAGGCTCTAAGGCTGCGGCCCCGCTGGTGCTGACCACGCTCAAGCTTGAGAGCGGTGACGTCACCAACTCTCTAAGGCCTGGGACATAGTGAGTTTTAAGCTCGCTGAGGCGGGCTGAGCCGCGCTGAGCAGATGCACAAAGCCCCTGCATCTGTCTTCAGCGCGGCTATAGTTTCTCCCTCCGCATGCGCGCTGATGTGTGCGGAGGCTGAGAAACTTTGCCGAGACAGGCAGTTTTGAAATTTGCTGCTCGGGGAAGCGGAGGAGCGGTCACGTGACCGCTCCCATCCAATGGGAGCGGGGGACTAGCCCCGCCTCCCGCTCCACCCCCGCCCCGCGAGCGCGCTCACTGCCTCGCCTGCAAGGACAGGGAAAAGCCCCATTTTCAGCAGGCGAGGCAGAGCAGGAGCGCGCCTCAGTGCGCTTATAACACACTATGTCCCAGGCCTCAGAATGAGCGGCAGGTGTCCTGCCTATTTTGAAAGCGCGGAAGGGGGGGGGGGCATTGCGGGCAAGTTGAGCGCACTTGAAAGTCAATTTTTTTTTGTTTATTCAAGCGCCAAGCTAGGGTGAGGGTGCGCGCTCGCACCGCGTGTATGGGGACTTCCACATATAGACATATGTAAGTAAAAGCGGCAAGCACCGTGCGCTCAACACGCTCAGCGCCAGTGGGGATGCAGCCTAAGAGAGTGAAGCAACTGCAATATATTCCTGTTCCTCAATGAGGAGAGCAGGTGAGTGAAAACCAGAACCCCTGTAAACTCTGGCCTGGAGTTTCCATCCCAGTCTCAGCAAATGTGAAACTGTGGAGTATCACACACACACACACCACACACACACACACACACACACACACACACACACACACACACACACACACACACACACACACACACACACACACACCACACACACACACACACACACCCACCACACACACACACACACACACACACACACACACACACACACACACACCACACACACACACACACACACACACACACACACACACACACACCACACACACACACACACACACACACACACACACACACACACACACACACACACACACACACACACACACACACTAATAAGCCTCCCTTCCCAAACACACACACACACACAAATAAGAACCCCACAGCACCCAAACAAGCCCCCTCTCCCCTTGGGGAGGGTAAGGGGTCTTGGAGGGTGGTATAAGGGGAGCCTGGTAGTTTACCTGGGGCGCTTGGATGGGCCTGTTGGAGCAGTATGGCCAGCAAAAGGCAGAGCCCAGCAGGCCCACAGAGGCCCGCCAAAGGGGCTGGGGAAGGGAGGGATCGATGGGCAGTGTCGAGCAAAGGGGAGGACCCTTCCGTCCTGCAGGAGGGGAGGGGGGTGGGTGGGCAGCAAAGGGGAGGACCCTTCCGTCCTGCAGGAGGGAAGGGGGGTGGGTGGGCAGCAAAGGGGAGGACCCTTCCGTCCTGCAGGAGGGAAGGGGGGTGGGTGGGCAGCAAAGGGGAGGGCCCTTCCGTCCTGCAGGAGGGAAGGGGGGTGGGTGGGCAGCAAAGGGGAGGGCCTGTCTTTCCTTTACAGAGAGAACTATAGGGTTTCCGGCAGGGAGCCTCTTGACTGGCCGGGCCCGGGACAGCAGTCCAGGCTGTCCCCCCCTATCAGCAGTCCTGACCCCATATATAAAATGTGAAATAAATATATCTAGTGTATGACCGGTTTAACGTTTCAATACATTATGGTAGCTGAAATGGTTTTGTAATTGTACAAGGAGATATCTGCGTGTGTATATGTTGAACTTTGACCACATTTAAAATGGATGCTGTTTTCTCTCACAGAAAAAACGTGTGAGAAAAAAAAACTCTGACATTAAAAGGTGTACATTTTCAGAAGTGCTTTAATTGTGTCTGGTGCCCCCGCCACCTCCCCCCCAAATCAAAATGTAAGTGGTTATAAGGTAAACCAAGAAGTTCACCAATCCGGCGCTCAAAAAGTCAACACGGTTGCCGAGTCATGCTCATATAGTGAGTGTATATGGATAGGGCAACGGCTAATCTTCAATGTTAGCCAGTGAAAGTAAACAGTCTCTCTTAACAATTGGCTCTCACCAGAGCTCTAGAGATATTGAAAATGGAGTGACTCACGGTTAGTGAAGAGAATGCAGCCGAGCCCGTGTGCAATGTAATCCTCCGTCGAGCAGGCACACCGCAGTCCACCAGGTGACTCCTCCGACCTGGTGGATGATCTGTATCCGGCGGTGCCTGAACTGCTCAGCTGGTACAGCAACCCGGCGTGCTACCGGAAGCAACACTGCATACGATGATACTCCTCCCACAGGAGAAAGAAACGGTGCACCGCCAAAATAAAAAAGGCAAAGGCTGAAATTGCGACTAAGAAAAATTTATTGGAGCATAGTAGTGTAGTCCTGGCGAATCCTCTGACGCGTTTCACGCCGAAGCCCTTTGACAGAGCGCTTCGGCGTGAAACGCGTCAGAGGATTCGCCAGGACTACACTACTATGCTCCAATAAATTTTTCTTAGTCACAATTTCCGCCTTTGCATTTTTTATGTTGGCGGTGCACCGTTTCTTTCTCCTGTGGGAGGCGTATCATCAAAATGTAAGTGGGACTTCACCTACGTGGGTGAAAAGTTCTAATGTAAAAAGTGAATAACAATTAATAAAACCACAATACAAACATAAGTAATTGTATTACCAATGCACTTGTTCATACATTTACCTATCGGTGATTATTATTATAATATTTTTTTTGTTTTTACGCGTGTTGTGTATATCTACTTATGGGAACTAATAACATTACATTAACCAATAGGCAGCAAAACCATTGCTTCCCATACCAAAAAAATATTGTGTGTGCTGAGCACGCGCATTGTAAGTGAAACTTCTTTGTTTTGTCACTGGTTTGTCACAGAAATTGTATTTGTGATGGTGATGATTTTAATTCAATGAAAGAGGTTTGAGAGTCTAATTTATTTTTGTGTTGAAATTTCCATACTATCACTTGGAATACATGATATAATTGACTTATAATAACTAAAGTAAGATACATATATTTTGTATTGTAAAGTATCTAAATGTCGTCACTCTCAAGTTTTTAATTCAATGTAAATCATGAAAATTAAAACACAATTTCAGTGACAAAACGCAAAGAAGTTTGACTTAGAACGCGCGTGTTCAGCTCACACCCTCTGTTTTTTTAAATTATAATCATAACAGTGACTATATTATATTAATGTATATACAATTCATGTGTTATATGTTTAAACACTTTGCTTCTTTTCCACATCTTGTTTTTTTTTATAATAAATGATAGATTTTTGCTATTTTGCACTTCTATATTTATACTCACTGGGATTTCCTCTAATAAGTGTTCCTTTTGTTTGTTTGTGTATGTGTACACAGACCGTGTATTTGTGTCTCCGCCTCTGCGCCGTGGCGTTGACGCCTATGCGTATGCGCACTCGCCGACTACCGCTTTTGCACATGCGCATTCGCCGACTACCACACTCGGGAACGGCTGCTTCTGCACATGCGCGACCATCACAGCCCATTACGTCACTTCCGTTACACATTTTCGTTACCATCAACGGGATTTGTCCCATCAAAATTCACTAGATGCCACCAAAGCAGTGTCACTTAAAAAAACACAAACAAGCAGTTATCTCCAGAAGCGTTACAGCTAGAATAGGCATGACTTCAGTGCAGAAAGCATAGAAAACCATTTAAAAGATTTAAGCCGAACAACTATTGACTTTAAATGAAACATCAGCAGCTTTCTGAGCGCTTCGCTCTGATTTTTACCTCCAGCCTGAGATGCACAGCTGCATATGCAAGGTATCTGGAACTCGTTTAGGATGCGTGTGAAGGTCGTTTTCTATGCAGCTGTTTGTTCTCCAGTGTTCCTTTAATTTATACGTATCCTCTAACTTAATTGTAAACACAATTTGTGATTGTTGTTCACTGTAGGAACCTTCAGCTTACAAAATAATTTGAGATTGTGTTTTGCAATGTTCAACTTCCTCCACGATGAAAAATAATAGGGCATTTGTGGACAACTCTCGCTGTTATTATGCTCTACATCAGGGGTGCGCAAAGTGGGGGGGCGTAAGATTTTAAAGTAAATGCCGGGAGATCGCTTGAGGCTTCTGAAATGTCTCCTGCCTTGTTTTCGGCGACAGATCGCCATGGCAACGCAGCGGCAAATGATGCTGCGGGGTCACGTGACGTCACGTTGCCATGGCAGTTTGACGTAAACGTGACGTCACCCCGTGGCGTCATTTGACACCGAAGACAAGGAAGGAGGGGGACGCGAGCCGGTGAGGAGAGTGCGTGCCGCTGAGGAGAGCAGGCAGGGGGGGTGTGCAGGGGAAAAAGTTTGCGCACCCCTGCTCTACAATATGGGATACATCAGCAAATAGCACCAGATATTTGAGAAAAACAAATTTATCGCTTCCATGTTGCTGGTGCTGCATTTTTCCAGCAGTTCTGGAGTCTGGTAACTTACTCCAGAACAGGAGTGCCCAATTCCAGTCCTCAAGGGCCACCTACAGCTGAGGTATTAAGGATATCCCTGCTTCAGCACAGGTGGCTCAATCAGTCTGATTGAGCCACTTGTGCTGAAGCAAGGATATCCTTAAAACCTGACCAGTTGGTGACCTTTGAGGACTGGAGTTGGCCACTCCTGCTGAAAAGGGTACTGGTATGCCACATAATTATTCGTCTATTCAGTCTATTGTGCACCCAACCTTTGATAGCCGGGTATAGGCATAGCACTTAAGTGTTCATATTTTAAAGTGAATATTTTTAAGTGTGGTAAGTTATACAGGAGTTATGTTTGGGACAACTTACATTTTATTATACTGTACGTATCTTACTTATACATCATGCAATGAAGAACTTCAGTTGTTGTTACTGTATATGGAACTAATTGCATTTTCTCTTCATTCTCAGGTATGAACCTCAATTGAATCATCGGTTAAACCCTGTGGACTGATTTATCCCCCCATTTCATGACCTGTCTATCTGGTATGTTTTACCTCAAATTCCTCTTCAACAAATTGTCCAGTCTGTAATGGGCAATTAGGCTGTTTTATTGGGGGATCACATGCACGGCTAGAGTGGAGGAGGAGAGTGGAGGAGGAGAGTGGAGGAGGAGAGTGGAGGATGAGAGTGGAGGATGAGAGTGGAGGATGAGAGTGGAGGAGGAGAGTGGAGGAGGAGAGTGGAGGAGGAAGGAGCTCGGCACTTATTTAGCAGCTGGTTCAGCATTCTGGCAGTTTCGCAGCCACTTTGCCTCCTTCCCCATGCCCTACCTGGGGAACATGGATGCGGAGCCTCTCAGTGACCCACCCAGCACCAGAGGGGGGCCGCCCCAGTGGTCTGAACTCAGAAGTTAGGCTCGATCAGGCCCAATTTCCGGTATCGGCCTCCTGGGTCAGTCTTCCCATATCACTGGCTGGGCACTGAAAAGGTGTGTGTATGAGTGTAAAAAACGGTCGGGGAGGGGGTGTATGAGAGTAAAAATTGGATTGGGTGTATGACAGTAAAAATAGAGGGGTGTATGAGAGTACAAATGGAGGAGAGAGGGGTCAGAGAGGAAGGTGAGGGAGTAAAAGAAGAGGGAGGGGAGCGAGAGAAAGTAAAAAAGAGGAGGGGAGGAGGGAGGAGGAGAGAGTAAAAGAGGGGAGCATTTGTAATCTTGAAATATTCTGTTTACTGTATTGTGTTTATTTTATTGTACTAAGGAACTGAAAACAATATTTTTTTTTCATTTGCCGTGTTTAAGATGGTGTTGTGGGGAAAAAGAGTTCCTGCACTATTTTTTCAGGACTTGAACACTGGTCGTGTGATTATTTTGCAGTATAAGTTTAAACTTACAGTAATTTGGGGAAATAATACCCGTGGTTGGCATAGCACTTAAGTTTTAATATTTTAAAGTGAATATTTTTAAGTACCTGGAGTTACAGGCAGTCCTCGGTTATCCAACACAATGCGTTACTCAAAATGGCGTTGGATAGTGAAACGTCTTAAAGTGAAACACGTTTTCCCAGAGGAACACTGTTTAAATGAAAGGTTCCGTTCCTGAAGGCATTTTTAACACTAAAATACACCAAATATTTTACGCAGGCAATAAGATATGCAGCACACATAAATTATATAGTGTATATACTGTATTATATATATAATATAACATAATATTTAATATAATAATATATTATATAGTATAATATAATATTATATAATATATATATTATATACACATAAACAACTTTGCAAAGAGTTGTAAAAGCGTTGGATAAGCCGTTTTGGCATTGTAAAAATGAACATAGGTATGCATTGCACAGCGTTGGATAAGCCATTCGTTGTAAAACGAAGCGTTGTAAAATGAGGACTGCCTGTATACAGGTTGTGGACAAGAGGTGGACTTGAATCTGCCGGAAACCATTCAGTTACTTCCTCTACATGAGGATATTACAGCTTTCTGTGACCTCCCTTCTCTACACTAATATTTTACACTTGTTAATCTGCACCACTACCCTCCCCCACTTTCATCTACCACAGTATACAGTATCTCTGGGGTCTGGAACCCGCGGCTCACGAGCCACATGTGGCTCTTTGAGTAAATAGCTCTGTCCTGGGGTGTGGCCGGCCGTCGCTGGAAGTTGTGCCCAGACAGAGGTCATGCCAGACTTCTGCGTTCCGGCTGCTGGGACGGGGCTCACTCTTCATCCAATCCATCCCTCCCCTCTTACCTTGTCCGTGCGGGGGGCTGGAAGCTGGTCCCACTCGGAAGTCGGGTCCAACAAGATGTATTTTATCTCCCCAAATATTTTTTTTCTTCTTTCGCTAATTCTAATTGTGTGTGTGTGTACAGTATATGCATGTAGGGCCAGGTTTGGGAGGAAGTATGAGGAGCTCTGTTTTAGCCATGTTGAGTTTAAGGCGGCGAAGGGCCATCCAGGATCATATAGCAGGGAGACATTCAGAAACTTTGGTTTGTACAGCAGGTGTAAGGTCGGGTGTTGAAAAGTTAATTTGTGTGTCGTCAGCATAGAGGTGATATTTAAACTCAAAATATGTTATTAGGTCACCTAGAGAGAGTGTGTACAGAGAAAAGAGAAGAGGTCCCAGGACAGAGCCCTGGGGTACCCCCACAGAGAGATCAATAGAGGAGGAGGAGGTGTTAGCAGAAGACACACTGAAAGTACGATGGGAGAGGTAGGATGAGATCCAGGATAGAGCTTTGTTCCGAATACCAAGAGTATGGAGAATATGAAGGAGAAGAGGGTGGTCCACGGTGTCAAATGCTGCACTCACTTCTGCCATCTACCTCCTCTCCCTCTCCCTAGAAGTCTTCTTCTCGCCTCATGTCCCTATCCTTCCTCCTTCTCTTACTGTGGCTGCAGGAGACATTTCTCCAAACCCTGGCCCCTGCCATATCCCACTTTGATTGCCAACCCTCTCATCTGTAATATCTAAAAGCTCCAGCCAGATATCTATTCCCTGCTCACTCCCTGCTTCTCTCCCTTTGTCATGTGCTCTCTGGAATGCTCACGCTCTCTCTAACAAAACACTAGCTGTCCAGGACCTGTTCTTCTCTCACTCTCTTCACCTCTTTGCACTGAAACGTACACAAACAAAATTGTACACAAGGTTCTTATTACTGCTTTCCTCACTGAACAGGGAAATGGATGTTTTTCAAAGATTTTAAGAAAACAAGTGTAAAATGCGTGACCATTCCCTCTGCATTTTTCCAAAGCAGATATCGACCTTATTGCCAAACCACAGAAATGAATGCGACTGGTTGCATGATATTTATTTTTAGACTTTTGAATCTGTGCTTCTCCAGATTTGTAGCATGAAATGAGTAACTTGATGTGCCTTCTTCAAAATGACTTGTATTAATATTGCTTGAATGCATAGCCATAGCGCTGTATACACAGAGGAATATGAGAAACAAAGGGTCAGAGTTAGTGTTGCTCTGTGACTGGGAATAAGCAAACCAAACACTAACTTCAGCATAAAGGTATCAATTGTGGCTGTATCGTTTTTATGTTCTATCTAGGGATCATGCGTATGCAGCTTACACTCTTCTTCTTCTATTGAGCATAGAATTACCAATTCTTCACATTCCAGCAAAGAGGTTTTAACAACTGAAATGCGATGTGTTGTATTAAGTGTACACATTTGTGTAAATACTGCACCTTTATAAAAATTACATTTGATTTACAGTAGATTACCAATGACATTGTTATGTTTTAACAACCGTGTTCTTTTCAGTATGGCCTTAGCTAAAGCAGTATAGCCCCCAATGGTATTGGATATGTAGCCAGGTCCCCCTCTTACCTCCGGGCTGCGTGATGGGAACGGCTGTGAGGTTGCGCGGTGCAGGGAACCGGCGAGCGGGTTCGCCGGTGTTCCTTCGAGGGCGTCGCCATCTTTTTTATACAGCGCATGCGCAGTAGCAGCTCGCGCAGTAGCAGAGGATACTCAGAGTAGCGGTGGCCATCTTGGTACACCTTGCGCATACGCAGTACAGTGCAAGCAGCGGCCATTACACCCACAGTTCCGCAAGGGAACTACAAGTCCCAGCAGCTCCTGGGGCTGCACAACACATGGCCCACAGCAGCCAATAGGGCTCCCAGAATCCCCCTGCACAAGACTGATACATTGGGCGCACTCAGCAGGACCACGCCAGTCGGAAGAGGGAGCTGGATCCAGCAGGTAGTGTCTCAGAGCAGTGGCTTTGAGACTAGGCCTAGAATATCCCCCCCTTGGGCCCCAGCTAGGCCCCGGACTCACAGTAGCTTGTGATTGCTGCAGGAAAGACCCCCTTAGCTAGGGACGCTTCCCCATTTTACCGTCTAGTATCAGGGACACAGTGAGGACGCCGCACAGTGATTGCCACCTGTGGTCTGGGACCAGACCACCTCTGTCGTAAGAGACTCTGTATGGTGATATTATACAGGCCGCAATTCACCCCACGTGTAGGCAGACGCTATCGTGGATGATGTCGCTGGATCGGCGGATCCCTGTTGCTAAGTCGGCCGCAGCGAGTACTGGAGTACTCGGCAGGTACCTCACCTAAGTGCATCAACACTCCACGGGATAGCGCTATCTCCTACACTTTTGGGTGGGCTCTGACTTTGGGGGAAAACGACATCAAGGTATTGGTGCCAAGCACCCTATGTACTTTGGAGGACACTCACTGGTGGTATCAGTTTGGAGCATTGTTATACTGTGGGGTACAGGGAACTGTGGTCTGCGTTCAGTAAAGGTTGTTATTACTGTATATATCTGACTGTGTATTATTGTTATTGTTCCTGTAAGGGGCCTATCCCACCACATGGGGATCCCTTACAGGTGGAGGCGCCCAGAGACGAAATAGAATCACCCAGGCTCCCAGTGGCGGAGGATCAGGCCTCCTGGTTGCCGACAGGTAATAGCAGTATTGGTAGTTCCTTCCCTGGTACGGGGGAACAAGGGCTACATATATAAACATACAGTGTGTATTGCTTTCCAAGGATTCAGACCCACTGCGCAATATACACTGGAGTTGGAATACAGTACAATCCTATCAGAAAAATTGTTCCACTTGAAAAATGACTAGTGTTGCACTGCCAATTAATAACTATTCATGTGGAAAACAAGAGAAACAGAAATGTGCAAAGTGCTTCATAGCGTAAAACCTTTTATAGAAAAAAGTCCCGGTACTGTAAGTGTACAGATACGAATTACACCCACAATAAAAACAACATATAATTGCTCATGTGAAATACATGTGCTGCCTCCGACTTGGAAAGATACTCCTCTGTCTCTGACCACAATATACACTGACACAGAGTATAACCTGACCGCGCTATACACTGCCGCAGCGTATAACCTGACCACACTATACACTGCTGCTGCGTATAACCTGACCACACTATACATCAACGCAGCGTATAACCTGAGCAAACTACAGTATACACTAACGCAGCATATAACCTGATCGCACTATACATCAACGCAGATTATAACGTGACAGCATTATACAGGTAGTCCTCGCTTTCCGACGTTCCGCCAGATGCGCTTTCCAACAGCGCATAATGCCGTAAAAAAACCTCATTATCCGCCCCAGTTTTTGCGCGTCCGAAGGAAACCGCCGCTGGTTAACATGGGTCCACCTTTCTGACTGTCCCACATCCGACGCTGGTTTGTGGGACGCATTGTGTCAGAAAAGCGAGGACCACCTGTACACCGACGCGGCATATAACCTGCGCACATTATACACTGATGCAGATTATAACCTCACCACGCTATACACTTATGCAGCGTATAACCTGCGCACACTACACACTGACGCAGCGTACAACCTGCGCACACTACACACTGACACAGAGTATAACCTGACCGCACAGTACACTGACGCAGAGTATAACCTGCGCACACTACACACTGACACAGAGTATAACCTGACCGCACAGTACACTGATGCAGAGTATAACCTGCGCACACTACACACTGACACAGAGTATAACCTGACCGCACAGTACACTGACACATAGTATAACCTGACCGCACAGTACACTGACGCCGAGTAGAAGTGGGAGGGGGGGAGAGAGGGTGATACATGGCTGAGAGAATGGGTGGCAGGGGGAGAGCTAAAAGGGGGGAGTGGGTGACAGATGAGGCAGTAGGTGATAGGAGTGCTCTTACTTGTGGAGCTCTCACTCCCACGCTGCTGCTTCTATATAAAGGTTTTAGAGTGGGCCCTTCCTGGCTCCACCTATGTCTTCCAGCACCGCACAGAAAATAATGAATCTGTCCATTAGAAGGGGTTAAATAAATATCTGTGTAATGCTGCTGCCTATAAATTCCCAGTCCCATGTGTGTGTGTGTGTGTGTGTGTGTGTGTGTGTGTGTGTGTGTGTGTGTGTGTGTGTGTGTGTGTGTGTGTGTGTGTGTGTGTGTGTGTGTGTGTGTGTGTGTGTGTGTGTGTGTATATATATATATATATAATAGTATGGAGTACCTCGACAGGACAATTTCCCATACTAAATGCAACAGCATCCAGCCATTGTTGGCACTTCGCAGAAAATATTGCCAGAGAGAAAATCAAGCAGATCGAATTCCTTAGCAACTTTATACTGGAGCTTGTGGACTAAAGCAACATGATGTAACTGGAGCAACTTGACCACAGACAATCTCCAATCCTATGGGCATTCTGCCAGACTGGAGGCTCCAGTATATAGATGCCCTCACTGCTGTAGTTTAATGGTAAAAACTGCTTGCATGTTTCAGTGAATCAGACCATTATTAGTGACATGTTAAAGATCATTTGCCTTCTTTATTTCTGGAAACCAAGTAATGGCCAACGTTATCTGCTGCTGCTTCAGCAGAACAGTTGTGGCGAGAAAATAAAAACGTACTGTACCTGCAGATGTTTGCTTGAACTTTTCACTTTTCTTCTTCCTCCACTTCCACGGCTTGAAAAGTCTTCCTAAAGTGGCAAACTTACTTCTTCTTCTGATTGGTGGCGTGTGGGTCCCAGGTACTAAAGACTCGGAACGCATTGCGGCCAGCCTTTCCACTTCCTCGGCTGTGAAGGAAAAACAACAGCGAGTGAGGGCCTCGTGTGAACCGCATTGTTCATCGGCAGCAGAAACAAACGATGAAAGGCTTGGAATACGACTAACTTTCAAACGGAACATTGAACAACGAAGGGAAGTCACTGCCAATCAGTCACTGCCAATTTGGGAGATGAAAAGTGAATTTACTCATAGGAATTTCACTTCTCGTTTTGAATGTATTTTTTGGTCTCATCACTCATAATACCAGGGGGAGGGAGTGTTGACAGACGAAGGGAGGACACGACAAAAGAATGCAGAGCAAGAAAGAGATGTAGGCAGAATGATGGAAATGCATTTACTCTATGCAACTTAAAAATCAGTTAGATAAGCAAAAATGTAGCACTCTGCACTAGCAGCCAAGAAATTCCTCTCCGTTTTGTACTGCATTTAAATTAATCAGAGGAAAGTTCATGAACTCACAAACAGATCACACATTTTTAGTAATATTGGTTCGTGTTACAGTATGTTTTATATGCCTAAAAAAAAATCATGGTTTGTTATTGCATGAGAAATTAGATTTCCAACTGTTATTGCCTAGCTTTTGAAAACTCAAATGAACATATGGGTAGTTTCATTTGCAATGATTTCTGTATGAGTGGGCTACTGAGGTCAGCATCACAGTAACCTTGCTGGAAATCTCCAGTAATGCTAATCTATTGCTGGAAATGTGTCGGTATTTACCTAATATTAGAAGCTTTTAAGCAGCAATACCCATAGTATCACAACTGCAGTGCCTCACTACCGCAGCTCCAGGGCTCCCCTGTGTCAGAGATACTGTAATGTGTCTGTCTTTGAATTTGTTCGTGATCAAAGCAAAGATGGCCCCCAGGCTCACCGATAGAAAGTTGTAATGTCGTCTCAAGATGATGTTGTGACTCTCTATAGGCTGCAGGAGGGAAGCTAAATCTTTGCAGCCATATTAAATAAAAACAATTGGAAAGAATTACAAGTTAATATCCAGGGAACCAGGGGCCCTGTGGAAATGTAAATACTGTGGTTGAGATACTGTATAACTAAAAAAAAAATGTATAAAAAAAAAAAAGAAAATCACGTTGCATATATTGCAATGTGTTTACAAGTGAGTAGATGCAGCGGGTTTTTAATGCAGTCGAATACGTGAAATTGAAAGTAAATGAAAGTAATTTTATGTAATGAATCCACAGAATTAAGAGTAGAAATGGTGACAGGACTACATGTAAGCCAAGTGCATTCCATTCTATCATTCCCTCGCAATGACATCTAGTAAACATTTATGAGACCAGAGTCAGGGAGAAGTTTGAAAAGCAAATGTACATCACTGTTGTTAAATGATCTCAAAAGAGAACTATCTCGACGTCTTTGTAAAGGATGTTTCGTTTTAAAACACCTTACACCCTCTTCACATGAATGGGCAATAATGGTGTCTCAGGGTTTAGCACCACATTACAAAAATGGCTTAGGCCTAGATACACAAAGCTCAGATAAATCAGAGCTCATAGCGTGACGTTACCTATAACAGGAATGGACATTATGTTCCGAATTAACATGGTATCCAAAAAGCTAACACGATGCAAAAATAATGTCTGAGTGACATCTCACTAGCATAGGATTAATGTCACGTTATTGTAGCAACACGCTGCGTTATCTTCCAAAATCGTGACATTATACCTAGACTTTAAAGAAAGTTGTTTAGCTCGAGTGGAGAGAAAGAGGATAGGAGAGGGAAATGACGCTATGTTGTTTAAAGCTGCAGTTCAGTCTTTTTTTTAATTTATTTTTTTACTTCAATAGTTTTATGTGGGCAATCTCTAATTACCTAAAGAACTGCATAGCTGCCGGTCAATTCGTTCTCCGTCTATTGATCGGCAAAGTTTGGCGACATCTTTAAATATGGGGAATGTAAATCGTTGCTATAGGAACAAGCATGCTTGTTAAAATAGAATACAAGAAAATTGGTCTTTCAAAGTTGTTGTTTTTAAAACAGAAAATGCTAAAAGTATTTTTTCTTACTACAGAACTGATTTATTTAACAAAACACACATGCAGGATATTGCCTGAACTGCAGCTTTAAATCATGTCTAGCTGTGGCATTGCACATATCCAGACACTCCAAAGGCCTTATTTTTGGGGTCTGGGTGGGAGTAATGCCAAGCTTAGCGCTGAATGAAATAAGGTAACGTCTGGTCCCCGCATTAATCTTAACAGACTTTAGTGAATAGGGTTTATGTTAATGCATCAATTGCATATCACTTGCATCTCATTATCCCTAACATCCGTTATAGTATTGTCCTTTGGGGATATAGCGTTAATTTGATTGTGATGTTAACTTAGGTTAATATACTGTTAAGTGTCTTAACGAGGCAGTGCAAGCGAGCAAATTTGTTCATTTGTTAGCTTTTTTTTTTTTAACATAGGATTGAAGCAGGAGGTCTCCAGAGCTGAACCCCGTTATTTTCAGGTTCGGGGACCCACTGCTTCCGGAGGTACTTACCTGCGTAGTAGGTGCTGGTAGCCGCTCTGGCTCGCTAGCAGGGATTACGTAATTGCCGCTTTTCAAACCTGCCGCATCCTGCGGGCCAATAGGAAGCTGTGACGTCACACGGTGCGGCCTCCTATTGGCCCACGTGACGTAGGAGCTTTAAAAAGCAGAGAGATACCGGCACCCCCTGCGGAAGTAAGTATCTCGGGAAGCAGGGGGGTCACCGGAGCTGAAATTAATGGGGTTCAGCTCCAGAGACCCCCTGCTTCAATCCTATGTTAAAAAACAAAAAAAAACATAATGTGCCCGCTTGAACTGCTCCTTTAACATACATAGCATACTCCATCAAGACCTCCATGTTATACTATTTCCAATGTCAGACCTGAGGAAGAGAGGAGAACTCTCGAAAAATTTCCAAAAATATAAATTACTAGCTGAGAGACCCGGCGTTGCCCGGGATGTAAATGCGTAATAGGTAGTATTATTTATAAATGGTGGAACAATAGGTGACTGTTTGTTGTAAAGGTTGGATAATAATATTGAAAAGAAAGATGGAAGAAAATGTAATACGATGTTGTATAAAAATGGTTTATTGTAACCACACCACAGTACAATGTATATTTTGGTGCCATAAGTGATGTAAAAATCTGAGTCGTGTGTCCTGCTAGGGTGTGAGGCGGCGGGTGGCGCGTGGGTTGTGAGTGCTGTGTGCGAGTGGGGGTCCTGCTAGGGTGTGAGGCGGCGGGTGGTGCGTGGGTTGTGAGTGCTGTCTGTGAATGGGGGTCCTGCTAGGGTGTGAGGCGGCGGGTGGCGCGTGGGTTGTGAGTGCTGTCTGTGAGTGGGGGTCCTGCAAGGGTGTGAGGCGGCGGCTGGCGCGTGGGTTGTGAGTGCTGTCTGTGAGTGGGGGTCCTGCTAGGGTGTGAGGCGGTGGGTCAGTGATGTCGGTGCGTAGGGGCGGGAGGCAGCAGGTGTGTGTGGCGGCAGGTATGTGTCGAGTGTGGCGGGTGTCTGTTGAGTGCGTGCAGCGGCTGTGAGGCGGTGGGTGAAAGGCAGAGGAGGCCGGAGTAAGGGCGGGTGAAAGGCAGAGGCGGGGGTGGGGAGGCGGTAAGGCGGGCATGAAGGCGAAGGGCGGCGGGAAGGGGAGGAGGGGGTGGAGGAGGGGGGCAAGGGGTGGAGGAGGGGGGAAGGGTTAGAGGAGGGGGGGAAGGGTTAGAGGAGGGGGGGGGAAGGGTTAGAGGAGGGGGGGGAAGGGTTAGTGGAGGGGGAAGGGTTAGAGGAGGGGGGGAAGGGTTAGAGGAGGGGGGGAAGGGTTAGAGGAGGGGGTGGAAGTGTGGGAGGGGGTGGGAGGGGAAAGGGGAAAAAGAGGTGGAGGGGGGGGGAAGAGGAGCGGAGGGGGGGGGGAAGAGGAGCGGAGGGGGGGGGAAGAGGAGCGGAGGGGGGGGGTGGAAAGGGGAGCGGAGGGGGGGTGAAGGGGAGCGGAGGGGGGGGGAGGGGAGCGGGGGGGGGGGGAAGGGGAGCGGGGGGGGAAGGGGAGCGGGGGGGAGGGGAGAAGTGGTGGGAAGGGGGAGGAGGGGGGAGGTGGTGGAAAGGGGGAGAAGGGGGGAGGTGGTGGGAAGGGGGAGAAGGGGGGAGGTGGTGGGAAGGAGGAGGAGGGGGAAGGTGGTGGAAAGGGAGAGAAGGGGGGATGTGGTGGGAAGGGGGAGGAGGGGGAAGGTGGTGGGAAGGGGGAGGAGGGGGAAGG
>NW_027456085.1:17500-25616 GCF_040206685.1 Ascaphus truei | reverse complement strand
AGGGTGCTAGGTGGGTTTGCTAGTAAGGGTGGGGAGGGGGGGTGGGAGAGAAGGGGAGATGGGGGGGGTGTGGGGGAATAGGGGGAGAGGGGGGGGAGAAAAAGAGGGGGGAGGAGGGGGGGAAAAGGAGGGGGGGGACGTGGGACATGTGAGTGTGTGGGGGGAGGGGTGGAAGAGGGGGGGTATGCATGAGGAAGGGGGGAAGGGGGAGGGGGGGGCGATTGCGTGTCTGGGTTACAGGGGGGGAAGGATAGAGGGGAAGCAAGGTGTTAATTGAGATATAACAGTTATATTATTTTAATCTACTCACGACCTCCGGATCATCACTATTAACTTATGATTTTAAGTTCTTTGATTCAGTCTGGGTGGCCCGTCTTCCTGGTATCCTAGCCGCCCCTAGTCCCACAGACTGGGGAGTCCTCTGTGGCAACGGGGTCCATGGATCGTTGGCGGAAAGGCTGGATGCAGAAACCGACCCCCCCCCCTCCCCCCAATCCAGAGCTCCGCTCCACGGGACCGGAGAAACCGGCAAAAGGAGGGGGAGGGAGATCACATTTAAAGCGGGACCGAAAAGCCGGAGATTGAGGCTGGTGGGGGCAAAACCGGGATCTAAATTCCTCTTATGCTCCGGAGTTAGAAGATCAGCGTTCCTGCTGCTCCGGGTTGAGTCAGTCGGTTTCCTGGTCTTACCGTCGGCGGACGGGATCCTATTCGGAGTCATCGCGGGAGTAGGCGACTCGTGAACCAACTTGGAGGGCGGTGTTCTGTGTCAGCTCATCCTAGAAGTTGGCGGCTTACTTCTTGGTGCTGTTCTGGTCTGGTAAGATGATTTTAACGGTGAGCAGAGGCGCCCCCCTCCTCGAAGTCTCCTCAGAGCCATCTCGAGAACAGGCGCCTCGTGACTTCACATTGGGAGTGGAGGTTGGCGCCGGATTACCATGGGGGTCCGCGGCCCGCGCTCCAGTGCGGCCCCGGACCAACAAGGTAAGTGGGGGCACTCTTCCCCTCCGGGTCTGTCCGGGGGGATTTATCTGAGTGCCGCGGCGGTTGTCATTTTTCTCTAGGGTGTTGGGCCGCAATTCTCTCCGATGTTCGGGGGGGTCTCCTGATGTATTTTCAGCGGTAGGATTGGTCGTTATCCACGTTTGAGGTGGAGTTAGACCTAATGCTTTTGCGAAGGGGGCCATGTCCACGGGGTATTTCATGGACAGGAACTTTCCATTCCTGTTAACTGTGAGTCTGAAAGGGAATCCCCATCTGTATTGGATTCCTTTCTCGCGGAGTAGGTTGGTTAAGGGTTTTAATTCACGTCTGCGGTCTCTCGTTGCCTTTGACAAGTCGTTATAGACTTGGAGAGTTTCATTTTGAAAGGTTATTTCCCCCAGGTCTCGGCAGGCCGCAATAATTTTTTCTTTTGATGTGTATTTATGCATCTTTATTATAATGTCCCTACGCCGCCTCGGGTCGTCTGATTTAGGTCCTAGGGCACGATGAGCCCTATCCATTTCGAGCTCTTTCTCCTCCAGCTCCCCGCATACTAGGTTAAAGAGCTCCATGAGGTATGGTCGGAGTTGATCCTGTGCGACCGACTCCGGTACGTTCCGGACGCGGATGTTTTGGCGCCGGTCACGATTTTCTTGCTCCTCCATAGCTTCTTTAAGGAGGGTGATCTCTTCTCCTAGACGGCCTATCTCTTCCTCCGCTTCACTCTGTCTTTGTTGAGACTCAGTGAGTTTTTTCTCCAGGGTAGTTGTTTTCTCTGTCAGCCCTGAGATTTCCTTCCTTATGTCGCTCACTGCGGTTCTGAGCTCAGTCTGAAAGGAGGATTGGAGCGTCGTTGCCATAGCCCCTAGGAGTTCTTCCAAGTATGCCCTGGTTATGGGTTGATCAGGGCTTGCTGGGGTGCGATCTTTTGGCTGGGTTTTTTCCCCTGAAAGCGCCGTGGCGCCATGCGGTCCGCCGCCATCTTGAGGCTCCATCGTGCTGTCCCTGGCCCGTTGCGACGGAGAAAAATATTTGGCAACTCCCTGATTGCTCGCTTTTTTGGCTTTTGACATCGCCTAGTTCTTTAGCTATCCGGGGGTGTAAGTGTTACCCGGCAATTTTGGGGAAAAATGTGGGTTTTTGCGTCTTTTAATGCGCGGGTCTATGGAGCTCCTCTTCTACCCGTCCATACCGGGTGACGTCACCGGAAGTCCCCCCATTAGGTTTTATTTAAAATCATGCATGTCCCCTTTAATTATGGGGGGTGGGCTGTGTACAGGCTCTTTGTGCACTTCTGCAAAAGTGCTCTTTCCCCAGGGGATGTCACTTCTGGGTCTTCCCAATCTCCTGGAGTCCCTGGTCTGTGGTTTTTGGGGAGTGGGGAGGGGGGGGGGGGGTGGTGGAGGGGGCCGGGGTAGTCCGCACACTCTGCAGGCACTTCTGCAGAGTGCCGGGTCAAAATGGCCGCCCCCGCTCCTCTCAACTCCCTGCTGCAGCCCCACCAACCTCCAGTAGCACACTTGCAGCCGCCCGGGGACTAACGGCAGACAGCCTCTTGTCCCTCTTCTTACCCGGCCACCCACGCACTGTGGGGTCAAGGAGGAGCGCCGCTCTCAGCCGCGTCCGGGCCGTCCCCTGGGGAAAATGGCTACCGCACCACGTCTCCCGGCCCCTACGTGCTCTCCGCCGGCTGGTTGGTGTTTTTTTTTTAAATTTTATTATTTATTTAGTAGCTCCGCCGCCCGCGCCTTCCGCTGGTGTATTTGGGGGTAATTCCCTGTGGGTTTGCAGGGGAAAGGCTGCTTTACGGGGCTTTGGGGCCCGGAGCTCTTGAGCTGCACGTCTTCTCGGCTCTGCAGTTGGCCACGCCCCCCCCACCATGAGTATTTCTAAAGAGTGAAAAATGAAAAACAAACGTGGCCAAAAGGAAGCTGCAATGTATGATGTCATGGCTTCCTAATGGTCCCAGCCAGAGATGATACTGGGGCACCTTCGAAGGTAAGTATCTATGAAAGCAGGAGGTCTCTGAATCTGAAAGTAAGACTGTTCAGCTCTGGAGACCCCCTGTTTCCCAACTAGAAAAAATCACTTCTAATAATATTAAGATGTATGCCAGGTTCATCTTGGCATATCATTTTTATGCACATACTGTACTTTATACAATTTGTTTAGTACATGTATGTGTATATATATCTATATATTTATTTATATAGCAACATTTATGTATATAGCGTTTCATACTGTAGAAGTAATACACGTGACATAATATAACACATAATTGGAATATGGGCTTCAGAAATGAAAGTAATAGTAGGGAAAAAAGAATCCCTGCCCAGTCACATCAGTATGTCCTGGGTGTCACACTTGTTTGTGCCAATATACTGTACAGAACTAAGAAACCCTTTTTGAAGCTTTAGGTGCATAATAGGAAAACATGGTATTATGTAGAGACAGAAAACAAAAATTATTCGTGATGCATTTTACTTAGGCCCCATTGACTCAGATTTATCAAACAGGAACATTCCCATTTGGTTCAATGCAAATGTATTTTCTTTAAAAAAATCTGGTGCTGTTTTCTTAACCCAGTTTTGTAGTCAGGAGACTGATAAATAAACTTCTAGGATTGCATTGTTGATCTCTTCCCTGCCAAAGCAACACATTTCTCTGAACTGAGTCCCAGGCCACACTGGCAGTTATAGGGCTTGGGGAAGTCTCAATTTATTTATGTCACAGTATGTTTCCACTAGTACAGCACAGCATGTACTACTTACTGTGGCAGCCTGCATTTGGAATAGCTCTGGTTTCAATGGCGTGCATGAAAACCCATTTTTAGCACATTGACACTGTGTGTATAGTTTATGCCAAGATCCTGCCAATCATGGGAAAAATATCTCTATAAAGTCCAATCCCAAATATAATATACTGTAGGTTGTAGTACTCTAGAGGATCCTTTTGAAATTATTGTAGTTCAAGCCTACTGCAACTCTACATAACCCAGAATTTGTCAAATCAATCTTTGAGGCTATGATCCATCTCTTCTATTTCTACAGTACATTACCAAAGCTACATAACCAGCTACTGTATAGCAACCAACACCAGATTTAGAAGCTTTTAATCATTTGATTATTTGTCATCCTGCCATAAATTATTAACTAGCAGCCAATGTCTGTCATTAGTTAGAGTTCATCAAGGCATCACTTTAAACTACTTAGTACATTAACAGTTCATATCTTATCTTCAGCCAATATTTGTATTAAAACAGCCTCTATTTATTAATATGGAGAGGTCTTATATAAAAAATCATACACTAATGAAGTTAAGGTATTTTTAAACACCTTAGCTGTCAGTAGTGGGACTTGTTTTGCATTGGGAACTTGTATTTTTACAAGCAAACAAGCTTGCCCCATATTTTCTATAATTTGTTCTTATTTGTTGCAGAGTTAGAATCTTCAAATCTGCATAAAACATGCACCCTTTTTGGAGATTTGAATGAGATTAGAAAACTCCTGGCACAGAAGGGAGAGATAGATAGTGATATGGAGGGAGGGAGAGAGAAAGAGATAGGGAGGGGGAGGGTAGAACAGAGAGTGACAAAGAATCAGGCAGGACAGCGGGAGTGAGTCAGAGAGAGAGGAAGATTAAGACAGTGGGGGCTATGCACTAAGCAGCGCGTTTTTGCGCCCCATTGGAACATTTTTGCTCGGCCATAAAAAAAGTGAAGCCAAAGGCACGATTCACTAACAAGTTCAGCGCGTTTTTGTCCAGCCAAGCAAAAATATGTCTGATCGCGAGTGCTGCTTCCCCCCCCTGCTATCATGCTTAAAGTTCTACAGCACGATACAGTAGCTGATAGAAAAAAAGCAGCCTGTAAGAACTGCATGGAGACGCTGCGTCTCCATGCACAGCTCTTACAGGCGATTGTACTGTATAATATACATTATAATACTAGTGTACATGTGCAGGAGGTTTCCTGAGCTGAACCACGTTGATTTCAGTATCGGGATCCCCTACTTTATGAGATACAGGCCCCATTATGGGGTGCTGGTATCTCCTGTGCTTTTAAATCTATCACGTCACATGACCGGGGGATTTAAATCCTGCAGGGGATACCGGCACCCATTAACGGGGCCTGAATCTCAAGAGCAGGGGTCCCCGAGGCTGAAACAAACGCGGTTCAGCTGAGGAGACCCCCTACACATCTACACTAGTGTTAAAACATCACAATAAACAATAATTCATTACCATAGCGGATAGCCGCTATGGTAATGAAGCTGCATTAATGTAATTTTTATTAATAGTGTGCGGGAGCAGGGGTCTTCTGAGCTGAACCGCTTTAATTTCAGCCTCGGGGCCCCCCTGCTTCCTGAGTTACAGGCCTAGATATGGGGTGCCAGTATCCCATTATTTACATGTCACGCAACGTGGACGCTATAAAGATGGCGGCGACACTGGTATCCTATGCCCCAAACCAGGGCCTGTATCTCAGGAAACAGGGGGTCCCTGAGCCAGAAATCAAACCTGTTCAGCTCAGGAGACCCGCTGCTCCCGCACACTATTAAAATAATACATTAAAGCAGCTTCATTACCTTAGAGGCTATCCGCTATGGCAATGAAGGGGTTAAGGCACAATACAATGTTTATTGGGGACAATTGCCTCCAATAAACATTGCAATATACAATATACCCACCCCCTGTGCCCCCAACAACCACTATACCCCCCTAACATACATCAAATATCTTGAAAAAAAAAAATATGCACAGGAAATATACTATAGGCTGGTGGTGGCCCTCGGGTGGTCCCCACGGGTGTCGGGGCACCCCACAGGGGTCCCCACAGGTGTACGGGGGTCCCCGCTTGCCTGCACTACCAATCCTCTGTCCAAAAAAACCCCATTAATACCTTTAAATAAATACACCCCCATTCACCCCGTAACACATACAGTACAATAATGGGCAAAATTACTATTATCCACATATGGATAATAATACATTTGCCGATTTAAAATACATTAATCCGCATAAATAAAGTAAATAAATCTTGCACTCACCCTTGCCCAGCTGCCACGATGAAGGCCATCCTCATCCATTATGCCCTCCGGTGCTGCTAACAATACAGAACAATCCAAAAAGACAATCTAATGTCCCGTAACCCCTTAATCACCTTAGTGGTTAGTAACCGCTATAGTAATTAAGGGGTTAACCACCCTCCCCACCCGGGAGGCCTAGCCTCCCATCCTTGGGGACAATACTCCCTTCACCCACCTCCGCTAACCACAAAAAAAACAATACATAGAACAGCCCCACTACCCACCTCATAGACCCCACAATAAACATTACCATATTTAATAAACAATACATTACCCACCCACCCCCTGTGCCCCCAATGAAACATGATTTATTATTTTACATACAGGATTAATACCCCAGGCCGACGGGGGTCCCCGGTGGTCCCGATGGGTGTCTGGGGATCCCCGGGTCATCTTCAAATGTGTCTGAGGGCCCTCGGGTGGTTCCCACGGGGGTCTGGGGGCCCTTGGGTGGTTCCCATGGATGTCTGGGGCCCTCAGGTGGTTCTTGCAGGTCCACGGGGCACCCACAACTGTGGGGCTCCCGGTTCTTCCCGTGCAGACCGACGGTGATTGGTCTACATTGGTCTCTTGACATGCGGAGCTGCCTCCACCCCCAAACCATTCTCTGCACTACAAAATCCTTTGTAAAGTCAAAATAGTTTTTAATTTTCTTGAAAAAATGACATGCCTGCCAAAAATGATAGGGCTGAACTGATTCCCCATTTTTGCCTGTATATATTTTGAACAATAATGCTGCTAGCATGCGTGCCTTCAAGACGATTCCAACAGGCCTAAACCCCACCACCCAAGCATGCCATTCCTTCTGGGCTCTACAACAACTAGCCCAGGTACCTGGAGCAACGGATCCTGTTACAAAGTTCCTGACAGTGACATCAGCATGGTCCACAATTCTGGCGAACACCTCGTTTCTGCCTCTACTACATTTGGTTAAATGATATGGAGAGCGCAGAATCATGTAAGAGAGAAAATGAAAAAGTGCAATAAAGTAATGATAGTGTAATTCTACTGTTCATAAAGTAAGAGTGGATCAGATCAATGCCACTACTCAAAATGAAAGTGGACCTGTAAAGGTATCTTTAGGGAAATAGACTTCTCCTCTCCTGTTCACTGCCACTATCAGAACTTTTATGCTTGCCAAGGGGACATCTATCCTTAAGTTGAGACCAAGAATGGAACCTCTTCTTGTGTTGTGGTACTTTCTTCTCACTTTTGGACCTTCAACTGCTGAAGGGCCATTTAGAACAGGCCCCTCGCGTGCAATGCACAATTCAAATCCCCCCTGGAGCCTTCTGTTAAGGCCTCGCACCCTCCCAGGACTTAAAGCTACCGTTTAAAATATATATATATATATATATATATATATGTGTGTGTGTGTGTGTGTGTTTGCACTCCCCTTGGACCCCCCACGCTTCAGTGTGAACCCCTGCTGGACACCCCAATCTGCAACCCATACCATTCCAGGATTCCTCCTAAGGACTTTTATTGCTCTGCAAACATACAGTATGATCACTTGCAAGTATATTCTGCATTTGCTTTTTGCTTGTGGTTTTCAGGCTTTGTATTGCCTTATTGTGGCTGATTGAGTGGTTAACTGAGTGGTACTGCATTAGGGGTTAAATTCTCTGTCAGCAGTTATTTGGTCACAGTATTTACTGTAGCTACCTTACATAGAATTCCCTACTGACCGGCCGATCTATACATTGCTTAGCAGGTTAAACATTTGAGTTTCTTGCTCTGCACATCATATATGGTTTATGTGTGTTCCATATACCATATTACATTATAGTAATCTCATTCTATGTTTAAGGCAGACTACATGGTGTAGAGATAGCTTGGGGACTGTTTTATCTTATTTGATCTTATTTTGTGTAATTCATGTTTCTTTAATAAATCAATTTATATATCACCTTTGCTTGAATGCTTTTACAGGGAGCCTATTTTTACAGGGACCCTATTTTATCAGTGGACCTACTTTTGATGTGAGCAATTTTGTATTATTTATCTATATAGTTGCAGGCTTTAATTGTGTTGTTATATATATA
>NW_027456085.1:0-12500 GCF_040206685.1 Ascaphus truei | reverse complement strand
ACACTCGCGAGTAAGGACATATCGCCCAATAGGCAAACGGCAGCTCACGCATGCGCCTGTCAGCACGTCCTGAACAGCAATACCGGCTCCCTACCTGTACCGAAGCTGTGTGCAAGCGGGGAGACTATAGAGCCTGTTACAAATGCATTATTTACAACAGTTATGCACGTATATGACGATTGCAGTACAGTACATGCATTAATAAGTGGAAAAAAGGTAGTGCTTCACTTTAAGTACATTTTCGCTTTACATACATGCTCCGGTCCCATTGCGTACGTTAATGCGGGGTATGCCTGTATATATATATTGTGTGTGTTTTTTCCCTATTCAATATGTGCATCAATACAATCTGCACACTGACATGTGATTAGCTAAGCTGCAGATCGATCCGTTCTGCTGTAATCAATCGCTTTGCTCAGGGTTGCTTAAAGCTGCAGTTCATGCAATATCCTGCATGTGTGTTTTTTTTTAATAAATCAGTTCTGTAGTAAGAAAAAATACTTTTAGCATTTTCTGTTTAAAAAACAACAACTTTGAAAGATCAATTTTCTTGTATTCTATTTTAACATGCTTGTTCCTATAGCAACGATTTACATTCCCCATATTTAAAGATGTCGCCAAACTTTGCCGATCAATAGACGGAGAACGAATTGACTGGCAGCTAAAGTATGCAGTTTTTTTTAGGTAAGTAGAGATTGTCCAGATGAAACTATTGAAGTTAAAAAACTAAAAAAAAAAAAAACGCGAGTCTGAACTGCAGCTTTAATTCAGCATTATGGGAAATGTAGTTCTAGAATATGATAGACTGGGCAGTTACTAGATACAATTGGTAGACTGCTAGAGAGAGGGTGGGGCTCAAGATCCAGAGCCTATAAGAAGGGGAAGGGGGCTGTCACTTTGGAAATGCTTCCTACAGTACATTAGAAACATTAAAAAATGTCTTTAAAACATTTTTTTTAAATGCTACACGTATTTTCTCATAGTACAGAACTGATTTATTAAAAAAAAAACACACATGTAGGATATTGCTTGAACTGCTGCTTTAACTCCTTAGCTTCCAGGGAGGGGAGCGATCGAAGGCTGTACTCAGCCCTCTGAAGAAAGGAATGGGGGCACCCGCATACCATGAGTTCCCTGCCTTACTGCAGGAACCGACTTTCAGTTTGTGAGCGTGCATTTTAATGTTTTAACTTTGATACATAAAGACAATTGCCAGATAGTCGGCACTATTTTGCTCTATTTCCGTTTAAACTGAGATTGCCTGCGACTTTGCTAATAAACACTAGGATTGCCAAAGACTGGGATTTTTGCCTATGTGGCTTCTTTGCCCCCACCCTAAGTGAGATTAGGGGCCTCATGCAGTAAGCCCCGATAAGGCTTTTTCGGCATTTTTTCGTCATTTTTTGCCTTCCAGATTCAGTAAGCGCCGATAAGTGGGAATTATCGGCAACTTTTCCTCCCGATAAAAAATTATCGGGAGACGGCTGCCGATAAGCCACTTATCGGCACTTTTTTAACCCGGCTGAATTCAGGTAGCCCCGATCAGCTCTTCGGTGCTGATCGGCACCCCAGATTGGAGAGTTTATCGGGAATCCAGCCCGCCAACTCAAGTTGGCAAATTGGTGGAGGAGAAGCATCGATAAGGGCAACACTTAGAAAAAATCAGCCATTTTTCCTGCCTGTGACTGATGCCGGGGGTCTCCGGAGCTTATACCCGCACCGGAGCCCCCCGACATGCATCCGAGGCAGGAAAAAGGCATGTAGAGCCCACTTCATTACCTTAGCGGCTAACCGCTAAGGCAATGAAGGGGTTAACCCACCGTGCTAGCTTTATTGTGGCTAGCGGGGGTGGGTGAAGGGGGTATTTGGCCCTGGGTGTGAGTTTAGGACTTGCGGGGGGTTGCGGGTGCACTTAACCCCTTCACGACAGTAGCAGTTAATACCGCTACGGTCATGAAGGGGTTAAGCCCTCCCGCTACCCCCCGCAAGGCCAAAACACACACCGTTGGGGCTAATACCCCCTTCACCCACCCCCGCTACCCACAATAAAAAATAATCACACACAGCAGCCCCACACTAAATAAATAAATATATCTAAATAAATATCTCTATATAAATAATATATATATATATAACCCAACAACTCCTAACATGTATTGTATTGTATGTCTTTATTTATATAGCGTGAATAAGTGAATATAAGGCGCTAACAACTTAAATACATATAATAGTGATACGTGCAAGTGCAATAATAATTAATATTAGTGCTCTAATAATAAGAAACCCTGCTCAAACCCTCTGGTAGAACCTGTTTCCAGGGTTCCAAGTAGAAAGATGTGTTTCAAACAATCCAGGAGGAGCAAAATATAGGGAAATAAAAAACAGAAAACAGTGCAAATTTAAGTGCAGACGTTGAGACTATGATGAAATATTAATGACGATATCTTGGCTCTGCTGGTCTATCTACTTACAAGATGTAAGTGGTAAGCATGCAGTTGGCAGATTGGGCTGCCACCCCAGGTAGTATCTGTGTATTTGTGGATATCCCTCCAGGCTTATCTCGTCAGGGTAACCATGGTGTACATAGGGAGGAAACAAAGCTACATAGCGCGATCTGTCTTTCCAAAAACTTTATAAAATGAATATGAAGATATAAACATATAAAATGTGCACTTACAATGTGCTAGAATTAAAATAGCATTTATCACAATCACAGTGATTCTAGGGGGTTTAATCCGATCTCACCGCCTCCTCTCTGGCTCTGGATATCAGCTGTCTGCAGCCTGGAACGCTCAGCTCCGTTTCTCCTCCGGCGCGTGTGACGTCACTGCTCAGTGGAAGGTACAGCTACGGATCCCTCACTAGACCAAAACACCACTCTACGCGTTTCGCCCAGCTCTGCAAGCTGTCAATGGCTTCGTCAGGAGTGTGTGAGTTGTGGGGTTAATGAATGTCCTTTTATACCCTCTCTGTTCTAATTATACAATCAATACAGACAATTACCTCAGCGCTATGGTATCCAATCTTTACATGAGTATTCCAATTAGGATATCCATATTACACATAATACATGCTTTGATTCTTGATGAAACATCATTTTCATAGGAGTTAATCTTTATATAATGTTATCCATCTACAGGAAAAATTGTATCTATTCAGCACTTAGAGTATACACATGGAGTATCCAGTGCTGTTTGATAGTATTTTAATTTATAATTGGCAATTTGCATTTTTGTAAAAGGAAGTTTAGGCTGATTTCTTTTAAAAAAAGTTTCTTTGAGACTTGTGTTGGTCTCTAAGTCTACAATAGAAGCTGCATCACAAAAAAACGGGGGGGGGGGGGGGAGAGGGGGAGGGTTTATTTTAGTTCAGGAATGAATGCATGAAGTCAGCAATTAATACTGGGCAGTTTTAACTTATGTAATTGGATAATTCAAGTTACTGCTATTATCTTGCAGTCTGATTTATTGTGACCCAATTTATGTTCATGTCAGTATTATTTTCATTATTATTTCAACTAACTAAATTACTTAGAATCTGCTTCTGTGTAAATAATCCCAGACAACAATACAGATGATTCTGGGATGATTAAAATCATATCTGATGTTATATTTAATTGGTTTTAATGCTAGCTGACATTTTAGAGGGAAAACTCAAGTAGATATTACTTATAAAGTAATTAAGCTCTTAGTGCTTATTGTATAATTTTTAGTGTTTATAAGTGACTACAAATTTGGGTGGAAAATGACATTTCATTTACATTATACATATTTATGCAATCTATATATTTTTTGTATTTTTTACATTTTTTATATTTTTTTGATATTTTTTTGAACATCAGTTCTCAATACATGTTTTTAACACAAACGCAATATACAACAGGACATCTATGTTCTACTCTAAAGATCTATAATGATAGAGTCTCTTACACATTCCAAAGCATTTTTATACATTATGTCATATCAAAATGGTATTATGCAATCTCTAGCTATCAGTGCTAATACACATAGTGTGATGTCACTATCTAAAAACACACGCAGATAGGATATATTGAGCCTAGAAGAGAGGAAAAAGAAGAGGCAAAAAATGGGGGGGGGGGGGGGGGGGAGAGGAGATTACATTCAGTTAGATGGTCAGACTAAGAAGGGTGTCAGATCTAATTCTGCATTCAGGCCCTTTGGTGTCATGGTTTTTAAGCGGTGGATCCAAAACGCTTCCCTTCTTAGTAATTCTAAACCTCTATCGCCTCCCCTCCAATGTGGCAGAACATGCTCTATAGCTTGATAATGCAAGCCTGTCGGTTCCCCAGCATGGAAGTCAGAAAAATGTTTTGGAATACTGTGATTCTGTAACTTCCTGTGAATCCCACTAACATGTTCCAATATTCTCGTCCGTACAGGCCTTATGGTCTTTCCAACATATTGTAACCTGCAGGAACATTCCAAGATATAAACCACATGGTCTGTCCTGCAGGTTATGAAGCTTGATATTTGGAAGCTTTCGCCTGTAACGTTTGATACGAACTGGTTTTGGTTAGGTGATTTGAACCGACAGGCTGTGCATGTCTTGCACCCATAAAACCCCTTTGTATGTAGCCAACTATTATCTGTACAGTTTTTTTTTGTTTCTCAGAGCACTTGGTGCAAGTTGATCTTTGAGATTCTTGGCTTTTTTATATACTATACTAGGTTTATTAGGGATGACTGGGCCTAAGACAGGATCATTTTTTAATATATCCCAATGTTTAAATAGGATTTTTTTGATCACATTTGCCTCTCTATTGTAACCCGTAAGGAAGGCATATTCAAAGTTCCGGTTTTCCTTTTTTCTCTTATCTTTTACTTTCAATAGGTCAGATCTATTCATATTCCTAACTTTTTCCCTAGCGCCATTTAATAGTTCCTCATTATAATTCCTCTCTAGAAATTTGCTCTGGATCCTATCTGACTGTGTTTCGCACTCTTCTACATCGGTGCAATTCCTTTTAATGCGTATCAGCTGACTGATTGGGACGTTGTCCATCCAATTAGATAGATGGCAACTGTCTCTCCTGATGTAGTTGTTTTTTTCAGTGTCTTTGAAATGTGTTCTTGTCTTTAACATTTTATTTTCAACATAGATGTTTAAATCTAAATAGTTCACCGCCGTGTTGCTCCACTCATTGGTGAAAGAAAGATTGCATGTGTTTACATTCATATTGTTCAAAAATGTAATGAGTTTGTCTTCTCCCCCACTCCAAATAATAAAAATATCATCTATGTAACGGCGATAGGTGACAAGATCTGCGCCCAGCTCGGTATCACTCCAGATGTTGTCATTTTCCCACTCTGCTACAAATAGGTTTGCGTAGCTGGGCGCAAATCTCGTCCCCATCGCCGTTCCACATTTTTGCAAATAAAAAGTGTCTCCGAACCAAAAATAATTGTGCTCTAATATGAACTTAATGCTATCTACAATGAAATTAACTTGTGATTCTAATAAAGTGTCATCTCCCTGCAGGAACCCTTTCGTGGCAGCACATCCCTGATCATGCTGTATTACTGTATACAAGGATGCGACATCGCATGTCGCTAAGATAAAGTGATCTTCCCATGTCACATCCTTTAACACATTTAGCAGATCTGTTGTATCTCGCAGATACGATTTCTGTTGGGTCACAAACTTTTGCAAAAAGGTATCTATATACATTGAGAGGTTTGCGGTTAGCGAGCCAATCCCCGAGACAATTGGTCTGCCTGGGGGATTGACTACGCTCTTGTGTATTTTTGGCAGGAAGTAGAAGACGGGCATCCTGGCTTTTTCCTGATACAAGAATTTATACTCTTTTTCATCCAGGATGCCCGCCTCCCTTCCTCCATCCAACAGTATTTTAAGTTCCTCTGTATACTCCTTGATCGGATTGGAGGGTAGCTTACTTTATTTATATAGCGCCATTAATGTACATAGCGCTTCACAGCAGTAATACATGTGGTAATCCAATAAATAACAGATAATATAAATAACAGATCATGGGAATAAGTGCTTTAGACATTAAGGAAGAGGAGTCCCTGCTCCGAGGAGCTTACAGTCTAATTGGTAGATAGGGAGAACGTACAGAGACAGTAGGAAGGAGTTCTGGTAAGTGCAACTGCAGGGGGCCAAGCTTTATGTGCCATGTGTTCAGAATAGCCACAGTGCTATTCATATGCTTCTTTAAGCAAGTGTGTCTTAAGGTGGGTCTTAAAGGTGGATAGAGAGGGTGCAAGTCGGGTATAGAGGGGAAGGGCATTCCAAAGGTGTGGGGCAGTCAGTGAGAAAGAAGACATCCTTGAGAAGAATGCAAGAGTCTGGATGGTGCATAATGAGAAATTAGGGCTGAGATGTAAGGAGGGGCAGAAGAGTGTAAAGCTTTAAAAGTGAGGAGAAGAATGGAGTGTGAGATGCGGGATTTGATCGGAAGCCAGGAGAGGGATTTTACATACACATATATGCACATCAATGATACTATAGGCCGGCGGGGGCCCTCGGGTGATACCCGCAGGCCTACAGTACCAATTATGTGCCCCCCCAAATTAATGTCTAAACACATACATACTTATAAAGAAATACCCCCCCCTTAATACATACAGTATAGTAATGGCCACAATTACTATTATCCACAAAGGTATAATAGTGAATGTGCCCATTTTAAATACATAAACACCAATCAATACATTAAATACATTTAGCACTTACCACCCATGTCCGGCTGCGACGATAAAGGCCATCCTCCTCTTCATCTTGCCCATGCCCCCCTCTGCTGCTGCAAAACAGACACAAGAATGAAAACATCAAATGTAATATCCCCTAACCCCTTAATCACCATAGCAGTTATTAACCGCTACAGTCATTAAGGGGTTAACCCACCCACACCCACCACTCGGGACGCCTACATACCCTCCCACGCTAACCCCCCACCCCGTGAGACCTAACCCCCCTCATCCACTACCCACAAGGGAGGCCTACCTACATACCGTTGGGGAAACCCCCCCCACCCCCAGTACCCACAATAAAAACAATACAGTGACCCACAATAAACATCATAATATTTAATAAATACATTACCCACCCCCTGTGCCCCCCCATAAATACAAGATTTATCCTTTTACAAACAGGGTTCATAACGCAGCCCCACGCGAGTCCCCGGTGGGCTGGCGGGGCACCCGACAGACCTACAGGGTACCAGCAGCCCTTTTCAAACAGGTTCTGGAGGCCTGCTGGTGGGTCCCGCCAGCACCATGACCCCCAGGTGGTCTCCTTGGGTCACCGTGGGCCACAATTGGGTCCCCACGGTAGGCCCAAGGATGTCTGGGAGCCCCGGGTCAGACCCACAGGTGTCTGCGGGTCCTCGGGTGGTTCCCACGGGGGTCTGGGGAACTCACGAGTGCTCGCTACGGGTCCGCGGTGCCCCCACAGAAGTGGGACCACACATCTTCATCTCCGCACCTACGGGTCAGCGGTGCCCCCACAGATGTGAGGCCACCGCTTCATCCCCGCAGACTACGGGTCCGCGGTGCCCCCACAGATGTGAGGCCACCGCTTCATACACGCATGTGTCACCCGTGGAACCACCAGCCTGGTACCCGTGAGATACCCGAGGAGACCCGCAGGTGGTCTCCAGAGGTCCCACGCAGAACCACGGAACAAACCCTGAATGTAAAACAAATAAACCTGGCCTATACATTCAATACATATACCCCCCCCCCAACACCTACAGTACAATAATGTGCAAAATAACTATTATCCAGATAGGGATAATAGATTATTTGCCCATTATTAAAAACATTAACTAGCATATTCAAATAAATAAAGTACTACTGACCTCATCAATAAGAAGTCTCCGTCGCCAGCAACATCCTTGTCTTGCCCACAAAATACATATCCAAAACAAAGCCAATACATTGCAATTGCATTCAGATATCAATTAACCCCTTAAACACCTTATCGGATAATAACCGCAAAGGTAATTAAGGGGTTAAGCCACACTGGCCCGATGCCCACCCTTCACCCATGATTTTGAACAGTGGCTTCATCATGCAAAAATATATATATATATACAGATATATATATATATATATATATATATATATATATATATATATATATATATAAACACACACACATGATGAACCAATATACAACTAAATGTAGAAGGCTTATCAAAACCATAGTGTACTACAAATAACAATTCTCCATAAAGACACACTACAATAAAATTAATTTCCTTTCATCATCCTAACTGATTTTACAATCACAATCATCAAATGTCAATCAAATACCTCTAATGCCAATCAACACATTGCATTTACATAGTATATATGATGCATCCAATCTATGCAGCATATACATTCTGCAAATGAATGTTAACAATAACATTGCAAGCAAAATACAAAGACCTCCACACAAGTAAACTATTTTATCCAATCCAGTAAACATAAATCAATTACCATTCATTAATGACATCCCTAAACAATTTACATTCCATCCCTAACAATTAAACAATTAACAATTTCAAGCCTTTAACATAACAATTTAGCCTTTGAAAAAATATATGTACCAACAAGAATACAAAATACAAAATGAAGCCTAACCCTGACCTCCAGAACACAATACAATATCAACAATTACATCGATCTAATTGTAAAATACTTTAAACACACAATAAAGCATACTGTAGCAGCATAGACAAATTATTTAAAAACACATCAAATCAAGCTTTTAACAACATCATTTCTTACCCTGTATGTATATATCTCTCTAGACATACATACATACATACATACAGTGCAATAAATGATATACCAGCAAAAACAAAAAAAAACACATGTTAAAAAAGCTTTTAAAAAAATTAACAAGTTAAATAAAATAAATTTCTTTAGTTCACTTACCATTACTTGGCCCCACCGACTCCCGTTGAACACCTTATCACGTACAAAACCACCAGGCACAGGAACCCATAAAATAAAAAACTATAAAAAAAATTAACATTACACTAAAAATCCAAATCAATCCACGGGTCTTCTATTTGTAATCCATCTTCATCTGTATTCTTCTTTTTTCTATCTTCTTCCGGGGTCTTCTTCCCGTCTTCGGCCACGCCCATGTCTTCTTCTTCAGTAGGAGGTCCTTCCTCCTCGGCGTCAGACTTCAAAAAGACACAACATAGGCTTTTAAAGGCCTATGACGTCACATTTTCGTCATGGTTCCCACGGTCCTGATTGGGCCTTGAAAACCATGTGTTTTGGCCGATAAAAAAAAAATTGATGACGTCACTTAAAGGCAATGAAAGCACAGCCAATCAGAATTGCTTTGCTTCAATTGCCTTTAAGATCACGTCATGAAAAGAAACATGGCCGTCCCCACATGGTACGGTAGCCAATCAGAGCGTGGGAACTCCATCCTTACTCTGATTGGCTCTAGTATACCATGTGACAGAGGCTTGGGGGAGACATCATTGAAAGCCTGTCACATGGTACGGGAGCCAATCAGAGCGTGGAAAGTCTATCCCGTACCATGTGACAGGCTTTCAATGACGTCACATCCGTTCTCCCTCAAGCCTCTGTCACATGGTATACTAGAGCCAATCAGAGTAGGGATGGAGTTCCCACGCTCTGATTGGCTACCGTACCATGTGGGGACGGCCATGTTTCTTTTCATGACGTCATCTTAAAGGCAATTGAAGCAAAGCCATTCTGATTGGCTGTGCTTTCATTGCCTTTAAGTGACGTCATCAATTATTTTTTTTATCGGCCAAAACACATGGTTTTCACGGCCCAATCAGGACCGTGGGAACCATGATGAAAATGTGACGTCATAGGCCTTTAAAAGCCTATGTCGTGTCATTTTGAAGCCAGACGCCGAGGAGGAAAGACCTCCTACTGAAGAAGAAGACATGGGCGTGGCCGAAGACGGGAAGAAGACCCTGGTAGAATATAGAAGAAAGAAGAATACAGATGAAGATGGATTACAAATAGAAGACCCGTGGATTGATTTGGATTTTTAGTGTAATGTTAATTTGTTTATGGTTTTTTATTTTATGTGTTCCTGTGCCTGGTGGTTTTGTACGTGAGTAAGGTGTTCAACGGGAGTCGGTGGGGCCAAGTAATGGTAAGTGAACTAAAGAAATGTATTTTATTTAACTTGTTAATTTTTTTAAAAGCTTTTTTAACATGTGTTTTTTTTTTTTTTTGCTGGTATATCATTTCTTGCACTGTATGTATGTATGTATGTATGTATGTCTAGAGAGATATATACATACAGGGTAAGAAATTATGTTGTTTTAAAAGCTTGATTTGATATGTTTTTAAATAATTTGTCTATGCTGCTATGCTTTATTGTGTGTTTAAAGTATTTTACAATTAGATCGATGTAATTGTTGATATTGTATTGTGTTCTGGAGGTCAGGGTTAGGCTTCGTTTTGTATTTTGTATTCTTGTTGGTACATATATTTTTTCAAAGGCTAAATTGTTATGTTAAAGTCTTGAAATTGTTAATTGTTTAATTGTTAGGGATGGAATGTAAATTGTTTAGGGATGTCATTAATGAATGGTAATTGATTTATGTTTACTGGATTGGATAAAATAGTTTACTTGTGTGGAGGTCTTTGTATTTTGCTTGCAATGTTATTGTTAACATTCATTTGCAGAATGTATATGCTGCATAGATTGGATGCATCATATATACTATGTAAATGCAATGTGTTGATTGGCATTAGAGGTATTTGATTGGCATTTGATGATTGTGATTTTAAGATCAGTTAGGATTATGAAAGAAAATTAATTTTATTGTAGTGTGTCTTTATGGAGAATTGTTATTTGTAGTACACTATGGTTTTGATAACCCTTCTACATTTATTTGTATATTGGTTCATCATGTGTGTGTGTGTGTGTGTGTGTGTGTGTGTGTGTGTGTGTGTGTGTGTGTGTGTGTGTGTGTGTGTGTGTGTGTGTGTGTGTGTGTGTGTGTGTGTATATATATATATATATATATATATCTGTATATATATATTTTTTTTGCATGATGAAGCCACTGTTCAAATTCATGGGTGAAGGGTGGGTATCGGGCCAGTGTGGCTTAACCCCTTAATTACCTTTGCGGTTATTATGCGATAAGGTGTTTAAGGGGTTAATTGATATCTGAATGCAATTGCAATGTATTGGCTTTGTTTAGATATGTATTTTGTGGGCAAGACAAGTATGTTGCTGGCGACGGAGACTTCTTATTGATGAGGTCAGTAGTACTTTATTTATGTGAATATGCTAGTTAATGTTTTTAATAATGGGCAAATAATCTATTATCCCTATCTGGATAATAGTTATTTTGCACATTATTGTACTGTAGGTGTTGGGGGGGAAGGGGGGGTGTATGTATTGAATGTATAGGCCAGGTTTATTTGTTTTACATTCCGTGGTTCTGCGTGGGACCTCTGGAGACCACCTGCGGGTCTCCTCGGGTATCTCACGGGTTCCAGGCTGGTGGTTCCACGGGTGACACATGTGGGGATGAAGCGGTGGCCTCACATCTGTGGAGGCACCACGGACCCGTAGTCTGCAGGGATGAAGCGGTGGCCTTACATCTGTGGGGGCACCGCCGACCCATAGGTGCGGGGATGAAGATGTGTGGTCCCACTTCTGTGGGGGCACCGCGGACCCATAGTGAGCACTCGTGAGTTCCCCAGACCCCCGTGGGAACCTCCCGAGGCCCCGCAGACACCTGTGGGTCTGACCCGGGGCTCCCAGACATCCTTGGGCCTACCGTGGGTACCCAATTGTGGCCCACGGTGACCCAAGGAGACCACCATTGTGCTGGCGGGACCCACCAGCAGGCCTCCAGAACCTGTTTGAAAAGGGCTGCTGGAGGAGGACTTCCGGTGACGTCACCAGGGATGGTTGGGTGAACGAGGAGCTCCGTCGACCCTCCTGCACAATTTAATTAAAAAGCACCAAAAAAGCTTAAATCTCGCCCTGATTTCGAGCCCGGATCAGAGCTAAACCCAGATACAATGTCCTCTAAAGGAAAGAAGCCAGTGGTCCCAGGGGTTACGAAGTTTTTCTCTCCTTCCCCGAAAAGACCGGGGGAACACACAGAAAAACAAGATGGCGGCGGCACACGAGGCCAGCCGACCCCCGCGAGGGCCCAAAACCAGCCGAGGGGAGACAGAGAGGAGAGAGAGCCTCTCACACGTGAATATATGGAGGAGCTATTCACCTCCATGCACGCAAAATTACATCTTTCCCTACAAACGGAAATCAAAGAGGCAGTGCGGGACATAAGAGAGGAGATTGCCTCATTAACTAGCCGAACCACTGAGGTGGAGAACAGAGTGGAAGAGGCCCTCAACAGACAAACGGCGATGGAGGAGGAGATCATCCGCCTGAGGGAGGAGATCGCGGCTATAAGGGAGAGCCAGGAAGACCAGGAGAACAGAGACAGAAGACAGAACATCCGAATAAGAAATGTCCCTGAAACGATCTCCCCCTCA
>NW_027456084.1:0-25626 GCF_040206685.1 Ascaphus truei | reverse complement strand
ATTCCCTGATAAAGTCACCGAAACGACCTTGGCAGTGTCCTTTGTTGGGAGGTTAACGGCAACGCGGACAAGCTCTAGTGTAGGTTGTTTTGCTCAAAGAAGAATTTCCACTGCTTGATCTGCAAGGCCCCTGCAAAGCAGCTTTCAGCTTCCTTCCATCCAACAAATGACATTTCCTGTGTTCAAATTCCAGCCAGTTATGCAACACTTGAAGAACCAACCTGCATTAGATAAAAGCGCAAGTGTATAGACCGTAGCATTAAGCCAATGAATGGCTATCTATATTTCACGAAGTGAATGAGAGCATGTCAGAAAATACCCCAAGAAAATTATTGCAATGGTCGGCATCGCGTAGCCAGCAGTCAAAGACCCAGACATCGATATATATTTTTTCTCCCATGCAGTGTTCTTAAAAAATATCAACTACAATCTTTCTAGATTCGCTTTTATAAGATCGTGTACACAAGCATCCTGGTTTAAGTGCTGTATTATATCAAATGTCTTGAAAACGTGATTTAAAAAAAAAAAAAAAAAAAAAAACATATATATATATATATATATATATATATATATATATATATATATATATATATATATATATATATATATATATATATACATACATACACATACATATACATATATATTTACATTTACATATATATATATACACACATATACACACACACACTAGCAAGCTCGTTAGCTGAAATGGGTATTTCTACACAAAATAAAAAATTGTTCCAGAAATATAATGCTTTAAAATGGAAACACCAGAAAATATGTATTTAATTACATGTATAAATAAACCATAGGCAAAGGAGAAAAAAAAGCTGTTTAAGATATCATTTATATTTTGTACAGGCTAGGTTTTTCATTATTTGCAAGTTAAAAAAAAAAAGTATTTCCTCTTGCAGTCTCTATAGCAGGAGGTAAACATTGCACATTTATTGCACAATGTCCACAATGTCATTGTTGATTTTGTACTCCGCACATATACCACACATACATGGTATCTTTCACAGAATGCCAGCTGCAGAGGGGATGCTAATCGCATTCGCCAATCAAATATCTCCACAGGGTACAAAGCTTTCTTGGCTTCCATGTTAAAAAAAATTAAAAAAATTAAAGTTGTGTCTCAGATTTATAGTAATATAGAAATCTCTTAAAGGGGGGGGGGGGGGGTGGAGAAACCCCCAACAAAGCCAGAAAGTATGCCATAAGGAGCAGCTCAAACAAGACATGTACATCAAGATGTCCAGAATGAGTTGTTCCATCGTCTGTAATTGGGGCCTGCTCAATATATCAATAGGAAATGTGTGTTCATAGTTTACAATAATTTCCAATACAGTCTGATCTGTCCATACTGGAAACGTCTATTTAAAAGTAAAACAAAAATGGTAAAAAAAAAAAAAAAGTTCACTACAGGCATACCCCGCATTAACGTACGCAATGGGACCGGAGCATGTATGTAAAGCGAAAATGTACTTAAAGTGAAGCACTTTTTCCCACTTATCGATGCATGTACTGTACTGCAATCGTCATATACGTGTATAACTGATGTAAATTACGCATTTGTAACAGGCTCTATAGTCTCTCCGCTTGCGCACTGCTTCGGTACAGGTAGGGAGCCGGTATTGCTGTTCAGGACGTGCTGACAGGCGCATGCGTGAGCTGCCATTTTCCTATTGAGCGATATGTACTTTCTCGCGAGTGTACTTAAAGTGAGTGTCCTTAAACCGGGGTATGCCTGTGTATATTATAGCAACCTAAATCCTGAATGGTTTTTGTGGTATGTGATAATACACAAATACAAAAACAGTCTTGTGCCGAGTATACAATGAAGATTAGGATCTCAGACGACACAAACCTCTTGCTTTCCCAAAGACTTTACAAAATCAGCATTGAGTTGTTTGCTACTAGGATGTAAAGCAGTTGTACAAGAGAGAACACAACAAAAATGTTTAAAAAATAAAAATAAATGGATTGCTTCCAACAATTTACAGGCCATACGTGCACTGAGGGGGGTTTAAAACAGACCAAGCCCAGAATTTGGTTGGATTAAAGGATCAGGTCATTTTTCTACAGTCTGTATTTGTCAAAGGACTAAAAGCTGACGATTTCCTGGAAGCCAGACTTGGAATCTCCCTCCTGGGTAAGGCAACATTCAGGATTGAAATGCAATGTTGCCATCTTCTCCAGAAGGTACCCGACTCGGACTATAACTCAGAGTATGTGTGGATGGAAAGACATTCACCTCTTCCATTACTCTACCCAGCACAACTTACAGGAAACGCAAATCTTGGAATTGTGTGTGGCATTATATGGTTGGAAAAGCAATGCATTTACAATATCATTTAGGCATCTACCCTGACTGTGGTGATAACAACGCAGCGAGGAAGAAGTAATGTAGAACCCAACATATTTACAGCCTACTTATTTTACTTGGCTTGTGTAATCAAATCAACCCGTGCCAATGTTGGCAGAAACACTCATAGCTTCTATGACAAGTTTCATTATATTAGAATTAGCATGGGTTTTCGGCAGGATTCCCGCAATAGGTGTGTTAACGAGGTTAGAACAGCCACACTCCTTTATGGCAACACGTGACCCCACAATTCACTTCCCAGCAGGGCGATAGTGACATCTCTACGGCGCAAAAGAAATACCACAAATCTATACATCATAAAAACGGGCTTAGTGGAAATAATGACGTTTAGTTTGCAGTTACATTTTCTGGCCAGCAGAGGAGCTCAGCACTAAGAAACTCTGGATGAAATCTCATACTGTAAAGTGAGCGTCCTTTCTGTCCGCCTTCAAAAACATTCACACACGCAAAAAGTCTCCCATGCACAGCGTCACCGTGATTGACAGCTGCTGAATTCTGGGTTTAAAACACTCCCTGTTATTCTTTATCAGAATGTGTCTACTTTACGTGTTACCCCAGAGCTCAACACAACAGAGTGTGACCCGAAGATGTATCCGCCAGCGAGGTTTACCTATGCACATTTTGTAACCATTCAAACCTATGGATACATTGATTCCAACCAGTTCTACAACTGGCAATGTACCTACCCGATACTCCTAAACATGTTACACAGGATGTTACGCTTTGCGGCCAAGGCCTATGAAACAGGTTTGTTGTAAGCCAATGCTGTCTACATGTGATCTTGGGAAATTCATTTTCCCCCATGCTTCTGCGGTATTAGAGCAGCAATTGCTTCCTCGCAGCTAATCCATGGTCCCCTAAATTCCAGGGACCCCCTTGTTTCCAGCAAAAGAAATGTAATCGTTTCTGTGGAAAAAAATAATACACAAACATGGCTTGAGGGTTACCAACAGAAAGTCACAGCGTCATGTCCCGAAGACGGTGCAACTTTCTATTGCCCATTGAAGCTAACCTGACCCTGCCACAATTTTGAGTCCAAGGCAGTATTCTTGACCAGTGCCGGTATCTCTGGAACCGGAGGGTCTACACCTGGAAGATGCTGGGGCTCAGACAAGCAAATATTGAGTAGGTGGGACTGCTGCTTTAAATTAGACAGCAAATAATTTAAGGCTCTGTGCTACTGTGTAAATCATAATACTTTCAATGTAGTTGTCCATTTAATGCCAAGAAACGAAAATTATCCCAAACATCCAACTACTGAGGCTTGTGGAATACGCTATAGGCCTTCATGCGATTGAATACAATACATAGGAACCATCAGTTAACAAAAAACAAACGTCAAGATACGTCGTTGACTGTGTAATAGGAAAAGGAAAGCAGGGAGAGGAGGGACTGGGCACTTACTCTGATCTCATTCCTTCGAATCTCCACATCACACACAGAGTGTCCCTGGTGGGCCCCGCTGTAGTAGCAGCAGAACTGGCATACAGCCACCTGCTCAGCCTCACAGTGGTACAGTCGGTAGGCATTGTGTTGTGGACAACTCCATGCCCTTACGTCATCAGCCTCCACCAGAAGGTGCCCGCGAGCAGTGGAGGGCTGCTGTAGGTGGGTCTGTACATGGGACTGGCAGCAGGGTGCTTCACATCTCAAGCAGATCTTCTGAGCAGGAAGTGGGGGTCCCCTCCTACAGAACACACAGTGTAGGACAGAAGGTGGCTTGTCCACATTGAGGGAATTGAACTTTTCAACAATGTTGGTGAGCTTCAGGTTCTTCTCAAGGTTGGGCTTCTGGTTGTAGACCTGGTTGCACTCTGGGCATCGAACTAGGCCAGTGTCTTTGGCCCAGGCCTCACCAATACACCCCCGGCAGAAATTGTGCTTACAAGGGAGTTGAACCGGTTCAATAAAGACATGCAGACAAATAGGACATATAAGCTCCTCTTCAAAACAATTTTTCCAATTTTCAGCCATTTTCGACCAATAAGTCAGTATATGTATATATTAAGTATCTGAATATAAGGTGTCTTTAAAAAAAATGCAGGGATTAAAAACAGTCAAATAATGCTTTAAAAACTCCTTTCCATGTAATATAGGACCAATGTCAAATTAAGCAGTTTGTTCACAAAATATTCCTCCAGATAATGAACGAGAAAGCAAAAGTCAATCAAAATGAGCCACAAAAAGATATTGAAATCCCTAACACTAAAACAAGTTGTTTACACTGCTTCAAAATATAAAATCGATCCACATATTCTCTTTCAAAAATGCTCTTTTCTTTCAAAGAGAAGAGCACAATATTTCCACATTTAATGGGTTTGGACAGTTAAAAAAAAAAAAAAAAAAAAACACATATATAAAAAAAAGTGCTAGTATTTTAAGGGTTGAATTAAACCTCAAATACTTCCTTGAAATTAGCCAAGTAACCAAATTCTTGAGGTTGTTTCCAGAGACTGATCCTGGATGTTGCTCTTAGAAGAGACAGTTCAGTCAGATCAAATTCCAGCCTGGAGCAGTGGGGAAAAAAATCCTCCCACCTCTTCCTTGTTTCGCAAATAAGAGAAGTAGAAGAAAAAAAAATACAATTAAAATCTCTACGCAGATACAATCTACAACCTGACCAAAAATAATAATTCCTTGATTTCCTATTTCTCCTAAAACACTAATATTAATAAGAGGTTTGATTATTTATATATATTATTTATATATTAAATATATATTAAAAAAAAAAAAAAAAGTGTTGGATTTGGATGAGTGGATCAGGCTTTGTAGAGTAGCATGCCTTGATCAAACTGAAAAGGAATTTCTCAACTGCTAATCACTGCCCTCCCCCTCTCTCTCTCCCCCCCTCCTGACATGAAAGCTATTTCTGCTTTTACATTCAATCTGCAAGGGCAGTGACAGAGGCCAATGAGGGAAACACAGTTAGAGAAAATTAACACTTTTTTTTGTGTGTAAAGGATCTGGTCCTTGGATGAGGTTTGATATTGCTGCTTATCTGCATTTACAGAACTCCCCACCAGAAGAAGATAAAACACCCACCCACCTATCTGTTGGATTTAATGCTCAGATGATCCCCTCAGCTATGTGCCTTTTAAAGACTGATTCAGCTCAATGAAGGGAAACTTCAGACTGATCCTGCAGCTGCTCTGCCTTTATCAGATAAAAAAAAAAACACAGCCACCTTCAGCCATCTTGGTTTTTTTAATCCATTTAATAAAAATATAACTATATCCCCACTCCAATTATATATATATAAAAAAACAAAATCTGATAAAGATTAGCAAATCTCTTATCTTTCCAGTCACTAACTCAATAGAAAAAAAAAACTACTAAGCAGCTTGTCAACAAGGAGAGTGAAGCACCCAGGCTGGAGAATAAAATATATTATCTCTCATATAAAAACATTTCTTTGTGCTGATCATGCAGCAATAAAAATGCACAACGCCCTTCCTATGGTCAATATATATATATGTATGTATGCGTGTTTATATGTATATCTGTGCGTGTTGTAGATTCCTTTCAGCAGTTTGCGTTTGAGGATCCCAGGAAAGGAAATGCTCTCCAGTCTGTAAGAAGAAGTCCTTTATGGTGCTGGTATTGCAGAGGAAATGATTATCTATGTGTATTCCTTCTCCTGCTCTCCAGTGATCAGCAAGTAATCACATCCCCAGCACTGTGTGCGCAGCCAGACCTGCTTCTCCTGCCCCAGAGCATAGTTACAGGGAGAGGGGACCCATCCACAGCCCAGCCAGTCCTGCAGAGTATTCCACCCCCAGCCCTGCAGAGTATTCCACCCCGAGCCCAGTCCTGCAGAGTATTCCACCCCGAGCCCAGTCCTGCGGAGTATTCCACCCTGAGCCCAGTCCTGCAGAGTATTCCACCCCGAGCCCAGTCCTGCAGAGTATTCCACCCTGAGCCCAGTACTGCAGAGTATTCCACCCTGAGCCCAGTCCTGCAGAGTATTCCACCCCGAGCCCAGTCCGGCAGAGTATTCCACCCCGAGCCCAGTCCGGCAGATTATTCCACCCCTTCCAGGGAAGTGAGGCAGCACTCCAGCCTCCGAGCAGCAGGGGCGGTGAGGGCTGGGGATCACCTCGGGGGGTGTTGGTGAATGTTTCTTGTTGTGTGTCTGCGCGCGCCCCCGCCCACCTCTCGGAAAAGCAGCGCTGAGGGCGGATACAGCCACAACGCAGGAATCGAACCCGTGACGCTGCCTGAGCTTCTCGGTGAGGATCTGATTCCCAGCTCTAGCCGCTGTCCCGCCCCCTCACTCGCTGTCCCGCCCCCTCACTCGCTGTCCCGCCCCCTCACTCGCTGTCCCGCCCCCTCACTCGCTGTCCCGCCCCCTCACTCGCTGCCCCGCTTCTTCTCGCGCTGCCCCGTCCTTCCCCTTCTCGCTCTGACCCCGCCCTTTCTCGCGCTGCCCCGCCCCCTCTACTCCGTCACTTCTGGGTTTTTTTTTTTGGCATTTAAGAGGCGTCATGTGATAGAGAAGAACAGCGCCCCCTGTGTGCATTTCCTGCATTTTATACATCTGCCCGAGGTCACATCCCAATAAACGTTATTTATATCTTTCTCTCCTCCCCTCATTTCCCCTCTCCTCCTTTCGCTCCCTTTCTCCTCCTTTCTCCTCCTTTCTCTCCATTTATCTCCTTATTCTCTCCCTTTCCCCACTCCTATCCTTTCTCTCCTCCTTTCTCCACTCCACCTATCCTTTCTACTCTCCTCCTTTCTTTCCCTTTCTCTCCCTTTCTCTCCCTTTCCCCACTCCTCCCATCCTTTCTCTCCCTTTCTCCTCCTTTCTCACCTCCTTTCCCCACTCCTATCCTTTCTCTCTCCCTTTCCCCACTCCTATCATTTCTCTCTCCCTTTCCCCACTCCTGCCACCCTTTCTCCCCCTTTCCCCACTCCTGCCACCCTTTCTCCCCCTTTCCCCACTCCTGCCACCCTTTCTCCCCCTTTCCCCTCTCCTCCCACCCTTTCTCCCCCTTTCCCCACTCCTATCCTTTCTCTCTCCCTTTCCCCACTCCTCCCACCCCTTCTCCCCCTTTCCCCACTCCTCCCACCCACCCTTTCTCCCCCTTTCCCCCCCTTTCCCCACTCCTATCCTTTCTCTCTCCCTTTCCCCACTCCTCCCACCCTTTCTCTCCCTTTCCCCACTCCTCCCACCCTTTCTCTCCCTTTCCCCACTCCTCCCATCCTTTCTCTCCCTTTCCCCACTCCTCCCATCCTTTCTCTCCCTTTCCCCACTCCTCCCATCCTTTCTCTCCCTTTCCCCACTCCTACCATCCTTTCTCTCCCTTTCTCGCCTCCTTTCCCCACTCCTATCCTTTCTCTCTCCCTTTCCCCACTCCTCCCATCCTTTCTCTCCCTTTCTCACCTCTATCCGTTCTCTCTCCCTTTCCCCACTCCTCCCATCCTTTCTCTCCCTTTCTCACCTCCTATCCGTTCTCTCTCCCTTTCCCCACTCCTCCCATCCTTTCTCTCCCTTTCTCACCTCCTATCCGTTCTCTCTCCCTTTCCCCACTCCTCCCATCCTTTCTCCCTTTCTCACCTCCTATCCGTTCTCTCTCCCTTTCCCCACTCCTCCCATCCTTTCTACTCTCCTCTTTTCTCTCTTCCTTTCTCTCCTTTTCTCCTTCTACAGTATATTCTCTTCTAAGAGATCAATAATCGATTTAACTTCCTTAATTGGATCCAACCTGTACTACATACCTTCTACCTCACAAAATAATGTATTTATATCCTCTGCTACCTTACAAACGCTATGTACACTATTATCATATTTATTTCTATTTTTATCAACAGTAATTGTCTAATATGCCCTGATCCTATTCTGTTGAGTTTAGTTTCTTCCTTCATAACCATTCCCTTTTTCCCTTCTTGCAAATCGCGTACCTAGCTTTGAATTTGTTGGGGAGGGGAGATATGTATTTTTATTTTCGTCAATGTATCTGACAGTTTTCCAGATTTTTATATTTATTCGCTAAATAACAAGACTTATTTCCTCTCATTTAAGTGTTCGACTTTATAAACCTGTCTCCTTTAAACTATGTAACTGAAGCATTGTACAATAACATCTGTGCTGAAAAATAGAACATAAGGGCAAAAATAAAGAATATGTGGAACTGTTGCTCAAAAGGCCGCCAGGGGACTTAATGGGAAAGTCCTATATGGGGGCTGCAAAGCAAATCTAAATTATTATTATCGTTTATTTGTAAATGAAAACTTTTCTGTAATGAAACCTGGTTGCAGGGAATAGGATGTGACTCATTTAATACATAGATCATTTAGGATTGAATAATTTGGACAAAGAATACAAACTCCTTCCATTTCTGCTTACATTTCACGTCTAGTGCTATTAAACCTCTATAATCACCACCTTTCGCCCCTGTAACGTGTGTGTGCGTGTGCATGTAAGTTATGGTGGGTAAAAAAGGTGACAATAACCCTCCACAGCAAAGCATATACTGTAGCAAATGGAAATATTACTGTATGCTCATGTGCATGTCTTGGACAGGTCTGCAACCCCGCCTTTCACCATTATCACCCAGCACACAGCACTTCCACTGCAGCAAGGGATTCTGGGAAATGACATCCAAATGAGCACACAGTGCCACCTTTTGCTTCAAAATAATTTAACATGATCCCCTATAAGCTTAAGCTTGCTGCATTTCACAGCTTTGAGTACAGCCTGGGTTAAGATGCATAACCAGTAAACCCACCTACAGACAGCCGTTTCGACCTTAATGGGTCTCCTCATTGTGGGGTTGGTTATACTGGCTATGCAAAATGAAGCATGGGATAGGTTTCACCACACTTAGTTAAGTTATGGCTTCTTAAAATGAGAGCTATTGTTAAATGTTTATTTCAAATTATTTCTTTTCGTGGGACGTTAAAAAAAACGGCATTTATAATCTCTGTGTAACCTCTGTCAGTATTTTCTCCTTTTTTTAAGTTTGTTCTTGTTAGTCTTTGGGTGCTGTAAGGATCAGATCACTGAAAGGAGAATTATGACTTGCGGTTTGTTATTGTAAACCGAAATATCTTGTAGCGTAAACAAAGATGCACATGTTAGCAAGGTTCAACATATTGTATAATTCTGCCTCTGATAATATAAATCAACTGATCTGAGGAAGCAAAAATCAGACTTGCGAAACGCGTTGAGCCTAAATCCCAAGACAAACACAGCTATCCAGCTGTTCATTGAAGCTCACTCAAGCAGGCTCTGTGTCTACCACTCGGGATTCTGGAAGCGACGTCATCATGACGTCACCAGGACAGCAGACACCAGTGAAGCAACAGACTGCATGGAGCGGGACGCTGTGCAGATCAGGAGACCAGCAGACTTCACTGGTCCATCAACTGGGCTAACCCACAGACTACTTGTATGTGCTTATTTCAAGATTTGTTTATGGTAATTGCACATCCTATTTTAATTGCCACCATTTATCCAATTTACAATCGGCCATAGCGCAGACAGGGTATATGGATAGAATCCCCTAATACAGTGTAATTTTTTTTATTTTGGTGTATAAGTCTATATTAATGAGTTAATATATTTTATTATAATATTAGTATTTGCAATTATGCAGGCTTATTTACACTGTATTAGGGGATTTATCCATATACCTGGTCTGCGCTATGGCTGATTGTAAATTGGATAGCCAATCATATCGAATTAGGGGCAGGGCAAGTGGATATTTAAACCCCCAGCATGCAGCAAATTATTACTCCTGACAAAGCCGTGCAAATCAAACGACGAAACGCGTAGTGTGCAACCAGACAGAATGCTAAAGAGAACACAGAGGACGCATCCTTACCATCGAGTCCGGCGGTTCCTGCCACACCAGAAGTGACGTGAGACCCGCGGCGTGGATGCGGAAGTGTTCCGGAGGAGCGGAGAACAGCGCGGTACACAGAGAGATCGCAACCCACTGTGCACCTGCCACCCGCTACTGACCACGCATTGTTTTTTCATCCTAAGTGTAAGCCTCCATTTGTATTTTATTGTGTACCGTTATACTTGCAATCTACACTATATGGTCTGTTTTCTTCTTTTGGAGATTGGCTGCTGATATTTGCTGCATTTCATCTATGGGAACATCCACCCCTTGAGTTGGATGACTGCTCCTTTTATCTGCTCGATTGTGAGTAGCCATTTGTGAGCCCCTTATAAGATTTTATTCCCTTTGTATGACATGTTGGGATCTACCTGATAGGTAGGAATGAAACCAGTTTAAAGCATGCGTCCCTATTCCAGAGCACTCGAGTTTGTTTAGCAAGATAACATGATCAACAGTATCAAAAACCTTTGCAAAATCTAGGAATATTGCAGCAGTGAGTTGTCCCAGTTCCATTCCACACTGGATCTCATTGCAAACCTTTAGGAAGGTAGTTACCATGGAGTGTTTGGGCCTTCACCTTGAGAAAGGCAGTATTAGACTGCCGAAACGTTGGACTTTATGGCATATTAACCTCCTTTTGAGTAAGACCGTGTGCCTGCTTCTTCTTCTTTGTGTTTGGGGCAAAAGCCAGATTGGAATTGGCTAGGGAAATTTGTCTAGGTATAGTAGTAGCTTAATTGGGAGTGAACACATTTTCCCATGACTTTGGATAGTATTGGGAGAAGAGAGATTGGCCTGTAGTTTGAGACAGTGTTTTTGTCCCCACTTTTGAAGATTGGGACAACTCTGGCAGTTTTCCAGGTCTTAGGGATATGGCCTGCCGACAGAATAGTGTTGTCTATGGAAGCAATTGGTTTGGCAATGGCTGGGGCACTAAGTCTTAGGAACTTAGATTGCAGTAAGTCACGTCCACATTGGCTGCTTAGTTTTAATTTGAGGAGCGCTTGTGTAATCTCCTCTTTGGATAATGGTACAAATTGAAAAATGTGAGCAGTGTTGGGAGATGGTGGGGCTATAGGGGTACTCCCAGGATGAGATTCATGTTTGTGGTTTGGGTTGCATTTCGCTAATAAGTTAGTAGCACACCCTTCAAAGTAATCATTGAATGCATTTGCAATGTCAGTGGGATTTGTCAGAGTAACACCTCCTTAGTGATATTGCTTGGTTGTTGATGGTTAGAAGGCTGGAATATATTGTTGATAACCTTCCAGAAGTTAGCTGGGTTTCATGTATTCTGGAGAAGATTGTCAGAGTAATATTGTACTTTTGCATGTCTTGTCCCTTGTCCTGTATGCAGATCACGTGCTCACTGGTGTGTTGTACGTGGCCATAGAAATACAGCAAGGTCCCGCTTCTCGGCGCCCCGCTTTTTGGCGATCCGTCCATATGGTGGTACAGAGAAGGGGGCCGCCATGTCTGCGCATGCGTAGAACGGGACAGTCCGAGGTTGCGCATGCGCAGAACGGGCCAGTCTGAGGTTACGCATGCGTAGAACGGGACGATCCGAGGTCGCACATGCGCAGAATGGGGGGAGTTTGCTGAGGTTGCGCTTGCGTAGAAGGGTGAATGGTTGGTCTGCGCATGCGCACACACCGTAAATCGCCGTTTCCGCTTTCCGGTGATTTTTGCTTTGCGGCGAGCCCTTAGAACGGACCCGCCGCATGCCCGGGGCCCTCTTGTAAAGACAAACATGCACAAACAGATACGAAAGGTAATGAGGGTTCATAGGAGTTTGCAATCTAGAGGGAATAAGGGACAATGTTTAAGCAAAAATATGAAGTGGCGGCTCATTGTAGAATGGAGTATGTCTCAGGTTGGAGTATGGTCCAGCCCGACAGCTGATCCCATTAATGTTTGAGGCTGAGGATGTTAGGGGGTGTTATATAGCATTGAACTTGGTTCAGACTCACAGCTGGTCCCTGTGGGGTTGGAGGGGAAATGGGGGGGGTTGGATGTTATGACTATCTATAAAGTCAGGTTCTGAGTATGCCAGATAGGATTCCCTGAAAGATGAGTTTGCAGGTAGTTTTTAAATTTCTTAAAAGCTTGAGGAGAGTCTGATTGTGCGTGGTAGGGAATTCCAGAGAGAGGGTGCAGCACGGGAAAAGTGTTGTAGGCGGGGGTGAGAGGAGGTAATAAGGCAGGAGACAAGGCGGATGTTGTGGGCAGAACATAGGGGGCATTTAGGGGTATATTTGGGGATGAGGGCTGAGATGCAAGGTGGGGCAGCGTCACTGACAACTTTGTAAGTCAGAGCTAGGGTTAATTCTAGAGGATATGGGGAACCAGTGCAGGGATTTTTTGTATTGGAGCAGTAGAAGTGGAGCAGTGAGTGAGGTAGAGGAGTGTGGCAGCAGTGTTTTAAATAGATTGGGGTTGGGACAGGCGGACATGGGGAATGCCAACTAGAAGACGGTTGCAGTAGTCAAGGCGGGACGGGATGAGTGAGTGCATTAGGATTTTAGTTGCATCATGAGTGAGGAAAGGGCGTACCTGCAGTACCTGCTGCTCACTCATTATTCAGGGGAAGGAGAGACCTACGGCAGTTGACATTGGGGTAGATGGAATCAAGTTCAAATCCGTGGAATGGGCTCCCTTAGTCTAGTCCTTGTGGTCAATAATTACATGAACAGGCCATAAAGTGAATTTTGGTGTTGCACTGTTTAGAAATGGTTTTCCTTTTAATGTCTATGATTTGTAGTACCAATGATTCTAAGCAAATACTTTTTAGAACACAAAAAGCTATTATAATTATTACTATACTTGAGAATAACAATACACTTCCAACTGTCTTAGGTATATAAGTTGCTCCAACAGTGTTTCTTTCTTGGCAAAGGACCACCTGAGTACCTTTTTAAAAACAATATTTACTTACTTATATAATGGTCCTACAAGTACCTGTGAAGCAAAACCTGCTGATTGGGTGCTTCCTGTCTGCTGTGGTGGAATGTGCTATTATTCCTAGTGGAGGATATAAACAGCTAGTTCCGTGGTGGCCATTATGATATTCAGTTGGCGTCAAGAATGCCTTTGAAAGTGCTTAGATCTAACGTCACACAATTATGCAGTTTGTTGTCTTAGCATAACTCATTTTTGATTTTCAAAAAGTCCTGAAGGTAAAAAAAAGTCAAATCATATTTTTCTTTTTGCTTCGCTTCTGTTGATCATCACTGAACCCTGATTTTTTTAGGGATCAGTAGCTACGGGTTGGAAAATGGTACAGTATTGGAGAGTGCGATCTGCAGTTTTAAATTATTGCAAATTTTTTTTATATTTCTATTTATGCATTCAGCATGGATTGCTGCTAAAACAATTGAAAATAACAGAAAATCTTGATAAATAAAGATTTGAAAACTCCTTGTTTCACACTCACCACATCCACCCGCAAAAGCTCAGTCGTGGTTAAACACCGTTGCCTAGTTTTATAATAACCACAGCTGCATGCAACACCATAGCCCGCCTAGTAATCACATCTGATCAAACGCTCGATGTGCCTCCAAAGTGACTTTAAAGGGGTAAATGAGTTAAAGGTCTTTATTACCCAGCATAAGAAGAGCAGCTTGGCCTTGTGTGATTGGTTCAGAATACTGCAGTCCAAATATGTGCACCATCTGGACCATAAATCCTTCCTAGCCTGTGTTTGTTCATTCCCAGCACTAAATGCATAGCTTTAGCTGGGTATCATTCTCTTTTTGCTCTATATCTGCTTGCTTTGAAACAGTAGATACCCTCCTTGGATACTAACGTGAACTGAGGATCCCCAGAGCAAGATCTGAGCAGGAAATGCCGATTCGGACATGGTCGTCTAATTTCACCTTTAGGAAATAAAAATAGCCACACGTCATGCCGGTAAGCCAGTGTACAAGGGAGATGTTTCTATAGAGGAAGTCCTAATCAAGGTGCTTATCTGGCCTTCTCTAAAGCTCTGAAGAAGTCTGTTTTTTCTCCAATACACCAATTATGTGTAACCCTCCCTGCCCGGCTATTAGGGAGATTAGATCGGTGTGTTATATATGGCTACTCCAAATTCGTTAAGGGCTGGATTGAAGCGGCTGGGCGATGAGGTAGAAAGGTTGTAGAATAATGGGCACCAGAAACGTTTATAGCACAACTGTCATTTATTCATGTCCCCATGGACAGGGAACAATTATAAACATGTGAACAACGTTGTACTGTACTTTATAATAGAAATACATGAATACAGTTCTTCCATCAGTGCCCACTCTTAACACTCAAATGAAGTTGGGTTGACTTAGTTGCTCTGAGTAGGTGTGGGACCCGGCCCCCTTGTTGCTTCGGAACCCCCATCGGTATTAATCTGATTACTATGGGCCTCTACGGGAATCCTGGCAGATCTTTTCTTTCTTAACACAATACCTTTTGCCTGTTTGGGAACTGCAAATCTGTGGTTTGCCCTGATCCGCCAGCACCTGTGAGTCCTCTTTCCTGAGGCACTCTATGGCGTGCCTTGTTCATTTTCATTACATATTCAGGATTCCATTCCTTCTCTCAGGGATCCTAACTTAACGGGTACTGTCCCAATCTACAACATAATGAACAGGGGGCCTGGTCTCTACTATTACTTTAAAAACATTACTCCCTCTCCGCAGGGAGCCCCTGGACACACAAAACAATCCTGCCTTACCGGCCTCCACGGCTCCTCGCCCCTGCCGCCGTCGCGGGATCACTCCCCTCGGCGATTCCTCTGCTCAGCACCGGGCGTGCCCACGCCCTCCTGCACGCACACCTACACGCACGCCAGCCCCAGACGTTATGTGCATGCATTCCCAGCTTACAGAGCACACGCCTAACAGAGCACTTTTAACCACTGCTCCTGCAGTGAGGCGTCGCCCCCAAGCATCACACAGTTCCATGCAAATCAAGGATTACACTCAGCTGGGCTGTAACACCTCCCTCCTATCAGGGAAGACTCCTTGAAGTCCTCCAGGCCTGCCCCCTTTTCCCATTGGCCTGCCCAGCTTTATTATGCCTGTGCTTCCCATCACTCGTCGCTCGACATAGTATCTGTATGGAAGTACTTCTGGATTCTCTCAGTGTTTTCACAGGCTCTGACGTGGCTTGTACGACTACCCCCTCTGGCTCTCGATCTCGGCACCCCTTGGACAGCGCTCACTCTGGTAACCCCTTGAACACGGCTTGGACTACGACCTATCTCCACTCTCCACTCCCTGACCTCGGCAAGGCATTCATCACTCTATCTCTACAACCGGTACCGGCAAGTATTGTCTACCTTACTACACCTGGCCTGGCAACGCTTCATACCACACTCCGGACACGCTCCCTTTGCTGCGGGTGCGTGTATTACCACTTCCCCCTTCAGCTCAGGGGACGGGTCTGGTCTGCGGGCAGCACCGGCGTAACAGAACCTAACTTTCTAGAATAGTCCCTCCTCCTTAGATATCCCTGCGTGACGTCTGGATCCCTATAGCAACCCATGGTGGGGCCCAGCATAGAACAGTTATGTTAGTAACCCTTTAGGATTGGTGTCATATATGCATACAAGAAGTTACCAGACCAGCAATGGCAAAATGTGGGTGTTTATATTGGAAAGGAGTAAAACATCGTATGTTCGTTGCACTCTTCATTTCCGAGAAACACAACCATGGGTGGATTGAAGCTGACATCTACACAGCTCCTTTTTTAGTTTCAAAACCCAGGCAGTATTTTAGGGTATGTTTACTCTGGTCGTATCTTTAGGAGGTACCTGTCTCCGCTGCACTTTGTCCCCATTCTCATAGTATGAGCAGATCGATAATTTGATGTCATTGCTAATAAGCCAATTAATACCAAGAATGTCTCACTTTTACGTGCAGTGTTCTTGTTGTCATGCTGGGGACCTATAAGGGCAAATAGCGCCTGAACAGGGGGTCTCCTCAAAGTAAGTAGTCTATAAACTCGGAATGTCATGGATTTATGCTGCATCAAACCACAAATCAAGGACTGCCATAGAAACCACCTAAGCTCCAAAAAGGGTTATGCCCATGGAGAAATTATGTATTATATTAGTATAAATTGAGCTCTAAGGTCTATATATGGCAACCTCTGATAAAATGGAGATAATATTGCCTCTGGTAAAAAAAAAAATACCAGGTCTTATTACTGCCATTTTATGCCGAAAGTCATCAAGATTGCGGTAATAATTTACCGGGTGCGATATCTTATGCCTGGTCATGATGTGGGATTTAACGCAACCGTTAATAACGCATTCATTCACGATTTTCCATTGCGATCGCATTGCTAATATTTCTACCAAGGGCTTCTGTAATGAGGGCCTCTGACAGCTTTTCCGGGGCCCAGGACTAGAGTTTCCACCAGGCACCCCCTGTCGACAGTGTTGCAAAGCCCCTCGCTCTCTCTCACCCCCCTCCCCATCTCGCACTCCCCCCATGTATTTTTCTCTCTTCCCCTCTCTCACCCACATTCCCGCCCTCTCACTCTTCCTGTCTTACGCATCTCCTCTCATTCCCACATCTCCCTCTCACTTTGCTACCTCCATTCACTCCCCCACTTTTCTCTCCTCCATTTCTCCCCACACCCCACTTTTCTCCCCCCCACCCCACTTTTCTCCCCCCCCCTCATCACTTTTCTCCCCTACCTTTCACCCCCTCATTTTTCTCCCCCCCCCTGGTATTTAATCAGGTTGATACTGGTTCCGATTTTTATCGGTCACGGTAAAAAAAAGCGTTATTTGTCACGGTGCCACGTTAAAAATAATGCTTTTTGGGGACGATATCGCAATTTTGGATTACCAGAGTTTGATGTATCTACAGTAGGCCTGTAAGAGACATGTGCAGAGGTACGCAATGGAAACCGTTTAAAGTGAAACTAAAATGAGCCTTTATTTCGCCTGTTCCTTTAACACATCAAAACATTCAAAATAAACAAAAAAAGGCCTACTCTGCTTTGGAGAATATCTACACATTTAGTCCAACCCTCTCTACCTGGGGGAGTAGCTAAGCTAATTACCACCCCCAAAGATATGTGTGTGTGTGTATATATATATATATATATATATATATATATATATATATATATATATACACACAGATATACAATAGTCCCATAAGAAAGTCTCTTATCTGTTTCTTGTAGCTGTAGTGAAAGGCCTCTCTGCTCTCCTGGGTCCACACCCTTGTGTGTTATGGCAATGTCCGACCGTGTCCAGGTTTAGAGGTCTTGTCCCCTTTGTCTTGCTGTCTGCCTGCAGTCCCTCTGCAGCTCAAGACATCTGTTGTTCCCCAGGTCAGCCCAGTTGTGGACTAGGGAATCTCTGGTCTGTCCTTCCTGGGTCAACCCCAATTGTAAGCTCAGGAATACTCTTCCTGGGTCTCACATGGCACTATTTCACAGAGCTCTGATTAGGCAGGTGAAGTCTGGTTGATTGCCTGTTGCACTTAACCAGCTCCCTGCTGGATTTAAAGGCATTTTCTTTAACAGGGATAAGTCTTTAATGGTGGATCTTCTCATCTTGCTTAAGGTAAGGAATCTATTATGGTTCTTCCCCCTCATACAGAGGTATAGGGAACAGAATGCAGTGTAGTGTAGGACTTGCACTTATTATTGTTTACCTTGACGATTTGGTGTGCAGGCTTATGATGCTTTGGCCAAAAGATCTAACTAAAAAAACATATTTTATTATTATTAGTATTAGTATTATTATTAGTACTGAAGCATTATTACCATGTATGTTTTGTCATTTGGATGTAGCACTGAGCACCCCCTGTCGTTTGTTATATATATATGAGAAAAAGATAAAAATGTGAAAAAGAAAGTAAACCCTCTTTGAATTCTATGGTTTTACATATCAGGACATAATAACAATCATCAGTTCCTTAGCAGGTCTTAAAATTAGGCAAATACAACCTCAGATGTACAACAACACATGACATGTTACACCGTGTCATGATTTAACAAAAATAAAGAAAAAATGGAGAAGCCATGTGTGAAAAACTAAGTACACCTTATGATTCAATAGCTTGTAGAACCACCTTTAGCAGCAATAACTTGAAGTAATTGTTTTCTGTATGACTTTATCAGTCTCTCACATTGTTGTGGAGGAATTTTGGCCCACTCTTCTTTACAACATTGCTTCAGTTCATTGAGGTGTATGGACATTTGTTTATGCACAGCTCTCTTAAGGTCCAGCATACCATTTCAATCGGGTTGAGGTCTGGACTTTGACTGGGCCATTGCAACACCTTGATTCTTTTCTTTTTCAGCCATTCTGTTGTAGATTTGCTGGTGTGCTTGGGATCATTGTCCTGTTGCATGACCCAATTTCGGCCAAGCTTTAGCTGTCGGACAGATGGCCTCACATTTGACACTAGAATACTTTGGTACACAGAGGAGTTCATGGTCGACTAAATGACTGCAAGGTTCCCAGGTCCTGTGGCTGCACAAACAAGCCCAAATCATCACCCCACAACCAACGTGTTTGACAGTTGGTATGAGGTGTTTGTGCTGAAATGCTGTGTTTGGTTTTCACCAAACGTGGCGCTGTGCATTATGGCCAAACATCTCCACTTTGGTCTCGTCTGTCCAAAGGACATTGTTCCAAAAGTCTTGTGGTTTGTTCAGATGCAACTTTACAAACCTAAGCCGTGCTGCCATGTTCTTTTTAGAGAGAAGAGGCTTTCTCTTGGCAATCCTTCCAAACAACCCATACTTGTTCAGTCTTTTTCTAATTGTACTGTCATGAACTTTAACATTTAACATGCTAACTGAGGCCTGTAGAGTTTGAGATGTAACTCTTGGTTTTTTTGCAATTTCTCTGAGCATTGCATGGTCTGACCTTGGGGTGAACTTGCTGGGATGTCCACTCCTGGGAAAATTGGCAACAGTCTTGAATGTTTTCCACTTTTGAATAATCTTTCTCACTGTAGAATGATGGACTTTAAATTGTTTGAAAAATGCCTTATAACCCTTCCCAGATTGATGGGCAGCAACAATTGCTTCTCTAAGATCATTGCTGATGTCTTTCCTCCTTGGCATTGTGTTAAAACACACCTGAATGCTCCAGACCAGCAAACTGCTAAAACTTTGGCTTTTATAGAGGTGGTCACACTTGCTGATGATCAATTAATCAAGGGCATTTGATTAGCAGCCCCTGTTTGCTACTTAGCATCATAATTCCTATGGAAGCAGTAAGGGTGTACTTAGTTTTTCACACATAGCTTCTCCATTTTGGCTTTATTTTTGTTAAATAAATCATGACACGGTGTAATATGTCATGTGTTGTTGTTCATCTGAGGTTGTATTTACCTAATTTTAAGACCTGCTAAGGAACAGATGATTGTTATTATGTCCTGATATGTAAAACCATGGAATTCAAAGAGGGTGTACTTTCTTTTTCACATGACGGTATATATATATATATATATATATATATATATATATATATATATATATTGTGACAGATATGAGGGAACGGTAGTGAAAAGGGGATATTACGGCCCTCAATTAGTGCGGGGTTTCTGCTCCACTCCACGGTTTGGAGATTTACCAAGGGGAATCCAGACCGGAACTTCTAGCTCTCCCAGCTTTCACAGGACTGGAGCAGCTGATTGAGCAGGGAGATGATTAAAAGGCTGCTCTGAACAGAGCAAGACAGGGCTGTTTTACTCTCAAGAGGAGGGTGTGCTGAAAAGCTGTGTGATGCTGAGGAAAAAGCAAAGACTTTTGTTTTGTTTGTTTGATTTACTCCTGTTATCTGCTATGTATTTGTATGGCAAAATAAACAGGCCAAAAGCTTTTCACCTCTGTGTCAGAAGACTGTCTCCTCTACCTGGAAGGCTGTGTGAAAGTGTTGATCCCTGGACAAAAAGGTACAGAGCAAAAAGGTACTTTGTCACTATATATATATATATATATATATATATATATATATATATATATATATATCAAACATTTCTCCAGTAATTGTAAATGTATCTTTTCGATGGACTAGGAAATTATAATTTTAGCTAAGGACAAATAATGATATAGTATAGCTGATAACAAAGCAGGTGAAAAACACTTTGTGCTCTTTAGCTCAAACATATTTCACAGTACAGCAGGTCCTTGTTAAAAGACTGTTGAATAAATCAACCAATTAAATGTATAACAAGCCAAGTTATAGGCTTAATTAGTTTCAACAGTATTAAAATAGGTTTACAGCTTTGGAAACTCCAGGCAACGTTCTTTTAGTCTCAGATTTATATACTAAAATGTGTGACAGCTTGGTGGTGTATGTTCGGTCAATTCGAAATCAGGAATAATGTGAAAAAAATATGTACAAATTCCTCCATTTCGGCACTTCCATAACCAGTTTGTATTGTCTAACAGTTGATACACAGATCTGACAATTACAGACTGTGGAAAACATCTGTGTGACACTGAGCAAAATAGTCTTATTGGCCTGTGCTGCCAGGAACTGAACATTAGATTGTAAGCTATTTGGCCAATTATTACTGTAGCACCTTTCTCCCCCCTACCCCCCCCCCAGGGAAGAACATGTCGCTACCGTGTGTATTCTGGTGCTGGTGCATACCTGTTGATGTAACAAAAGGCCTGAGGGCTCCGTGATGTAGTGGGGAGACATCAGGCCAGGCTTTCAGCTGGTTGTTCTTCATTCAGCGCTGCGCCTCCATCCTATGAGGATCCTGGGATAGCCATCCTGGGATAACACCCCTCCTCAGCCCCTCCTATCCAGGAGAAGCTTTTCTTGTGCTCCCTCCAGGCAGAGAGATCAGCACAGAACTGACTGCTCCACTCTAACCTTAGAGGAAAACTCCTTCCTTCCCAGGGGAGTGGCTTGTAAGCCGGCCCCCTATGAGGCATAGGCCCTTGTAGTACCAGGCTAATCCTGACCTGTATTAACTAACATTCTATATAATAACGTAACCAGGCCCTGAAGGATTTACTCCCAACACTGCCCTCTCTTTACTGGGACTAACGGTGCTGGAGGGGCCGAGAAATTACTAGCCAAGGGTTACTGGCTACACCCTCCCTCTGGTTTCAAAATCCTTCACGACCCCACATGAGGGCATAACATCAGACCACATTTTTATATAACATAAATACAATGGTAATAACATTGGCATAACTGATTCCACCCTTGGTGGTGGAACCTTTACCCTAGTATAACGGTACTGTAAACGGTCAGTAATAGTGAGCCGGATCTGGCTTGCACACAAGGTTCCCTTCACTATCTGGTACCGTGACCGAATAGCAGCGCTTGCGTCCAGACTCCCCAATGTATTCCACCCGGTCAAAATGGATGCTGCGGCCCACCTGCTACACTTTCATTATGTAAACAGCCCTATCCTCCCTGAAATGCATAGAGCTGCGACCTTTGGCTTTCATGCAATCAAGTATAGCTGTGCGCACCCACTTATCCCGGTAGACCTCTGCTGTATACACACTGCAGCTCCCTTTGGTGGGGGGTCCGGCCCTTAAGGTCCCATAGAGCCCCCTGGGACACAGCACATGAGAAGTAGTTTGGGGGGGAGGGGTCTATGTCTATGTCATAGCTCCATTCAATGGGGAGTCCGGTCCTCAAGATCCCATAGAGTCCCCTTTGGACACTAAACACATGGGTCCTCCGAGTCTGAGTTTATGTCCCAGTCTCTTGCTGCAAAAGCCTGTCCTGATGGTATCTCAGCAGCGCCTCCAAATATAGCACCTTTCCCCTTCCCCCCCCTAAGGGAAGATGATGTCACTATCGTGTGTATTCTGGTGCTGGTGCATAGGAAAAAAACACATAAACCCAATTATCTCTAACGAATGCAGAGCCTACTGTACCGAGGGGCCTAAGGATGAAGCATTCAAAACAAGTATATAAAGTATGAAATACATATTTATTAAAAAATACACAATCAACAGTAAAAATCTCTAGAACAGTACTTGAGATACCTGAACCATACATGAGCTGAATGATATATAGCAATATAATGATCTAATATGCATCCTACTTAATATATGTCCATATATCCTTTATCCATAGTGACAAGAGGTTAATGTTGTGTAAACAAGTAGTTAGGGTCTTGAGACTCCAACAGGGGGTTCCTGAATAACTTCAATAGTTGGTCGAATTAAGCACTTTATTATAATTCCGGAAACTGAAGCAAACAGAGTGTCCTCTATCTCTCTGATTAGAGTTGGGTTCCTCCTAGTTGGTGTATAACTACACAAAGTTGCGTCACTTTGAACTTGCAAACTTTTGAACAGGTAGATATATACCCAAATCAATTTTAAAAGTGATATCGTATAAAATACTTCAACACCCTGTAGGTGTAATGCATAGGAAGATATACAGCTCAACCCCGTTATAGCACGATTCGCTACAACGCGGATCCGCATATAACGCAGTCTGAGTGTGGCTCCCGATTTTATAAACATCTCCAAGGGTTTTTTTTTTTAATAACATTCAATGCTTTATATAACGCAGTCTGAGTGTGGCTCCCGATTTTATAAACATCTCCAAGGGTTTTTTTTTTTAATAACATTCAATGCTTTATTGACTTACCCGGCATCTGCCGCTCTCTCCTCTCTGCAGCTCTCTCCTCTCCCTGCTTCATCAGGCTGCATTCACGTGCGCGGCTTTCGAGCATAGAGGGTCACATGACCCTTCTCTGACCAATAACAGCCCAACAGTGAATACTTTTTATATAATACACATGCAGGAATCGAACCCATGACCCTTCATATACTAGTAGCAATTCTCTAGCTGCTACACCACAGGTATATAGGATATACTAGCATCGGAAAAATTCCTCTTAGCACAAAGATGTCCTTGTATTTACATTGGCTTCTATGCAGTGTGTTATCCCAGCGTGTAGGTTTTTCTTTTACTTAATGTAACACCGCCGTTGCCTGTCAGGCGTGTGCGCTTCACGGCTTCCCCGGTCTAACGTGGGTTAGATTTGTGGGGTGGGTGTTAATGATGGAAAATGGAGGGTTCCTGTGCCATGCTGGCAGAGGTGATTCTCTCTCCATGGTATCCGCATTGCAGCTGGAAGCTAGTGCACCAGATCTCTCCTCCCCGCTCTGCCGCCCTGATCGTCCGTCCGGGTCCGCGCACACGTGGTTTGCGTGATTATATTTGCTCTAGGGAACAAACACTGCTGTGGGAAGTCAAGGATAGCTGTGCATTTGTATAGAGGACGTTCCTCCTCTGGGTTCTTCACTCCAGTAATACGGTGCAGCGAGAACCACTGTTCCATGTCCCAGTCAGCCTCTGTCCATCCGGGTTACTCTTCCTCCAACTCTGTATCCACAGGGGATGTTCGGCAGGATTCAAAGTTTGGCGCCAAGACAGAGGATGTGTATCTGATTAGGACTTGAGCTCAGTGGTTCAGGATCTTCACCATATGCGTTTCACCTGTATGCAGGCTTCCTCAGGGGTTAATTGATTGCTCCATCCTACTTGTATGTATGTATGTCTTTATTTATATGTGTACATAGCGCTTCACATTAGTATACTTTTATACCAGTCTTGATGAGGGAGAGATGACTTTTTTCACTGCTTGTGTTTAATTAAACTGTGAAATTTACATTCCCTTTTCCTTTGTCACTCAGCTGTGTGATATATTTGTTATTTCCAGATCATACAGAAATTCACTTTGATATTACCAGAGATTTCTAATAGAATAAAAATAATCAAAAATACAGTGATTAGTATTTCTCTATATAGATATAGATATGTAACCTGGGAAATACTAATCATTGTATTTTTGATTATTTTTATTCTATTTGAAATCTCTGGTAATATCAAAGTGAAATTCTGTGTGATCTGGAAATAACAAATATATCACACAGCTGAGTGACAAAGGAAAAAGGAATGTAAATTTCACAGTTTAATTAAACACAGCTGTGAAAAAAGTAATTTCTCCCTCATCAAGACGGTATGAAAGGAAGTAGGATGGAGCAATCAATTAACCCCTGAGGAAGCCTGCATACAGGTGAAACACGTAGGGTGAAGATCCTGAACCACTGAGCTCAAGTCCTAATCAGATACACATCCTCTGTCTTGGCGCCGACTTTGAATCCTGACGAACATCACCTGTGGATACAGAGTTGCAGGAAGAGTAACCCGGATGGACAGAGGCTGACTGGGACATGGAACAGCGGTTCTCGCTGCACCGCATTACTGGAGTGAAGAACCCAGAGGAGGAACGTCCTCTATACAAATGCACAGCTATCCTTGGCTTCCCACAGCAGTGTTTGTTCCCTAGAGCAAATATAATCACGCAAGCCACGTGTGCGCGGACCCGGACGGACAATCAGGGCGGCAGACCACGGAGGAGAGATCCGGTGCACTAGGTTCCAGCTGCAACATGGATACTGTGGAGAATCACCTCTGCCAGCGTGGCACAGGAACCCTCCATTTTCCATCATTAACACCCACCCGAGAAGCGCACACGCCTGACACACGCCTGACAGGCAACGGCGGTGTTACATTAAGTAAAGGAAAAACCTACACGCTGGGATAACACACTGCATGGAAGCCAAGGTTAATACAAGGACATATTTGTGCTAAGAGGACTTTTTCATGTGCTAAAATATCCAGCGAGCTACTGTACGTGCATATATATCTTCCTATGCATTACACCTACAGGGTGTTTAAGTATTTTTTACAATATCACTTTTAAAATTGATTAGGGCATATACCTGTTGAAAGTTCAAAGTGACTCAACTTTGTGTAGTTGTACACCAACTAGGGGAATCCAACTCTAATCAGAGAGATAGAGGACACTCTGCTTCCGTTTCCGGAATTTTAATAAAGCGCTTTATTCTACCAACTATTGAAGTGATTCAGGGATCCCCTGTTGGAGTCTCAAGACCCTACCTAATTATCTACACAACATTAACCTCTTGTCACTATGGATTAAGGATATATGGACATATATTAAGTAGGATGTATATTCCATCATAATATTGCTATATAACATTCAGCTCATGTAAGGTTCAGGTATCTCAAGTACTATTCTAGATATTTTTATTGTTTGTGTATTTTTTAATAAGTGTGTATTTCATACTTTATATACTTCTTTTGAATGCTTCCTCCTTAGGCGCCTCGCCACAGTAGGCTCTGCAGTCATTAGAGATAATTGGGTTTACGCGCCAGAGTTTTTTCCTATTTGCCAATTTGTTTATAGGGGAATCAAGATCCCCTATTACTCCGGCTGCAGTACACCAATTTTCTTCAAGGACCCGCAAATCTTCTTGTTTGAGGTAACCTTTACACAGATTATAATTTAATAATCACTTTTTATTATTGTTAGGTATTTCACTTTAGCGCCCCTTATTTTGTTCACTGTGGTGCTG
>NW_027456083.1:0-25645 GCF_040206685.1 Ascaphus truei | reverse complement strand
GAAATACTGATTCTACTTAATGCGGGCCTCATGGTGGAGGGGGTGAACGAAGTGCCTAGGCCCATTGCAGCAGGCCATCGAGGGTTCAAACTGTTCTCAGGGGTGCGGTCAGAGCTGCTAGTGATGGCGCCTAATGAGCCGGGATATCCCCTCTGTGGTGTGGACGCAGTCAGTGGCTCGGTGGAATCCACTTGCACTATTGGACAGTGTATGCCGGGAGCCTCGGGTAGCAATAGTACTAAGGGCAGGGCTTTGGGGCATATGTCCTGTTCAGTGACATATAGTATTTTGCGCCAAATCTGTTCCCGGTCATAATAGTGATCTTGCACTTGGGCAGTGTCCATGAGCGGGAGTTTCCTGACATGGTCAGTCACGGTGCCTAGGGAGAGGATGGCGGTAACATGTCCCAGGCCAAAAGCACGTGTCAGGGGAATTTCATGCCGCTGGGCCCACTTGCGCACCTCGGGCTGCGAAGGCACAAACATGATGAAAAAAAAACTTGTTGCACAATTGAGAAAAATATATGGGGCACCCCAGGTCTAAGATCTCAGCAGCGCCTCCAAATGTAGCCCTTTTCCTGACGCCTCCCAAAGGGACTACTGGTCACTGTACACCACCTGCGGCTCCAGGAGATCTGAGCCTCCGCTAGCTGGGAGCCTGGGGTAACTATTCTAGCGCAGCGCCTCCACTTACCCAGGATCCCCATTATGCAAGATTCCCCTGGGCAAGAAACATACCACCACAGTGCGTGCAACCAAGTTTTACTATGCAATCATACCTTATACTCTATATGACATCACACATAACATATTTTTATACTATACTATACTATAATGCTAGTCTTGGCAGCAATACCTAACACCGTTATAACTGCTACGGTCCTTATACTATAGTGGCTCGGCCACACCTCTAGGGAATATTGTCCTGTACAATATTGGCTCAGCCACGCTCTTATAGAGTATTGTCCTTGTATTGTATTATGTGGTATAGGCTCAGTCCTCTAGCCACTCGCTAGTGTCCCTAAAGAGTTTAGCCTAAGGCGGGATCAGCGCCTGATGACCGGTGTTGGTGCACTTGTTGTTACAATATACCTTCCGGTCACGGCGGTGACCGGTACCTCTTCACAAAGGATCGGATGCCTCCGACCCTTGACCTCCACATGTCGCGGTGTCCAGCCGTCTGGTCCCAGATGACTGCAACCGGCCACAACTCTTTGCTTTGTCCCTAACTAATGTATAGTAGGGTGACAATCACTTCCACTACAGGGCGTCCCTGCAGTACAGCAGCCTACTGTGACTCAGGGGATGCTCCTATGGGCCTGAGGGGATAGCTGGCCTATGCAGGCGAGTCAATGACCCCCTGCACTCAGACTACCTCCTTCAGCTCCGTCCAGATCTCCTCTGACTAGCGTGGTCTCTCCCCCACGCTTCCCTTTCCTGCTCCTGTCATCCTAGCCTTCTGATTGGTTCTTTACATCAGGTGACTGCCCAGGAGCTCATGGGAGTTGTAGTTTCTCCACGGAGCCTCTCTGCCTTAATCTGCACAGACACACAGCTATTACATCAGCCACTGCCTGTCTCACTCTGCTCGGACACACTGCAACACTGTTGCAGACACTCCACAGGCCTCTCACTGAACAGCGTCAAAACCAACTGAACACACATCCTTACACTGGTTGTTTAATAAAATTGTGCTGATGCCTTTCCACAAACTTATATCTAGATATGTATCCCGTGTGATGTATTCTGTATAGATGATCATGATTTAAGGTTAAGTTTATGAAGGGTGTGCATCCTTCAGTTTCCATGTCTCTGCAGTCTGCATGTTTCCCTTCAGTGCTAGAGAGGCCTGCGTCAGATCGGACTGCTATACTCGGGGCTTATTTAGTAGTTAATTACTGCACCTCATAAAATATCTTCTTTTACATGATGTCAGATATCCAGCTTGTCACCACGATCAATATCAATTTCCAGCGACTACAGTCAAAGTTCAGGAATATTGTTTCAACCTATCAGCGTGAAAGTAAGTAAGATTCGAGCATTAAACATTCATTAGTTAAATTAAAGCCAAGGCACTTCCCAGCATACGGACCACTTTATAGGATTTATGTATCACAGCAATTTTGGTGGTAAGTTGTCTCTAAGAGAAGCATTTTGCGTCTTTCCCCGTAGGCGGCGGCTTGTGATTTACGGAATGTCACATTTGGATTGAAAGAGTTTTGCAACTGGTCTTGTTATTTTTTTCACCCTTGCATGGCAGTACTGAGTACCATGTTCAGCACTGGATTTTTTGCCATTTTTAGGCCAAAAATGCCTCGGCGATTCAATAAGCGCCGATAAGCTGGCGTAAACACAAAAATATCGGCATCTTTTTTTGGCCGAAAAACGTTTTTCGGCAGCCGCGTGGTGAAAAGCCACTTTTCGGCACTCATAGCCATTTTTTGAAACCCGCTCAATTCTAGTAGCCAGATCAGCTTTTCGCAGCTGATCACCACTCTAGAATTGGGATTTGCCCGCAAATCCCTCCCGCCACAAAAAGTTGGCAAGTTGCTGGGGAGAAGTATCGGCAAGGGCGGCGGGACGGCACTTAGAAAATATTTTGCCCTTTTTCCTGCCCTTGATTGATGCCGGGGGTGTCTCCGGAGCTGATACCCATTAATACCAGCACCGGAGACCCCCGGCATGCATCAGAGGAAGAAAAAATGAATTTACAGCCCAATTCATTACTTTAGCGACTAACCGCTACCCACAATAACAAAAACTACACACTACAGCCCCACTACTTACCTCGTAGGCCCTCAATAAACATTACTATAAAATACACCACCAACCCCCTGTGCCCTCAACAACCCCTATGCCCCCCTATCATACAGTACATATATGTAATTTTTGGAATGCACAGCAATGATACTATAGGCCGGCGGCAGGTGTCCGGGGGTCCCCTCTTGCCTGCAGTACCAATTCTGTGCCCCAAAAATAAAATAAAAAAACACATAAATACTGTACTTATAAATAAATACACCACCACCCGCCCCCTAACACATACAGCAGGCCTACACAACTTGTACAATGAGAAGGGCCGAACTGCTCCAAGGAAAAAAGTTTGGGGCCGCACGGGTAAAATCATCATCATCATCATCATCATCATCATCATCATCATCATCATATATCTACCCCAGCACCCTTCATCATCATCATCATCATCATCATCATCATCATCATCATCATCATCATCATCATCATCATCATCATCATCATCATCATCATCATCATCATCATTCTCATATATCTACCCCAGCACCCTTCATCATCATCCTCATATCTCCCCCAAAAACCCTCATCAACCTTTGCGAGACTCCCCATCGATCTCTCATACCCCATCTCTCCCCCTCACCCATACACATAATACCCCCCTGCACACCACACATATCCCACCCCCCTGCACCTCACACCACTCTCCCCCCAGCACCTCACATCCCACCCCCCTGCACCTCACACCACTCTCCCCCCTGCACCTCACATCTCTCTCCCCCCTGCACCTCACATCTCTCTCCCCCCCTGCACCTCACATCTTTCTCCCCCCTGCACCTCACATCTCTCTCCCCCCTGCACCTCACATCTTTCTCCCCCCCTGCACCTCACATCTCTCTCCCCCCCTGCACCTCACATCTCTCTCCCCCCTGCACCTCACATCTCTCTCCCCCCTGCACCTCACATCTCTCTCCCAAACCCATTTCAGCAGTTCCCTGCCCATTTCAGCAGCCCCCCAGCCCATTTCAGCAGCCCCCCAGCCCATTTCAGCAGCCCCCCAGCCCATTTCAGCAGCCCCCAACCCATTTCAGCAGCCCCCAGCCCATTTCAGCAGCTCTCCAGCCCATTTCAGCAGCCCCCCAGCCCATTTCAGCAGCCCCCCGAGCCCATTTCAGCAGCCCCCCAGCCCATTTTAGCAGCCCCCCCAACCCCTCATGGATGAACTACCCCCCCCATGTTACATGATGGCGGTGGCGACGGCGGCAGCAGCAGCAAAGGTGGTGGCGGCGGAGGCAACAGATGGCGGCAGGGAGAAGCGCGAGGGATGCGCGCTCTAGCAGCAGACCCCGGAAGTTCCGGGTCGCGCTACACTGCTCGAGCGGGAGAGGGGGGAGTGCGCTGTCACACACTGTGCTCCTTCCTTCCCTACCAGGGAAGGGGGGGGGGGTGAAGTGGGGGGTGAAGTGGGGGGGTGAAGTGGGGGGAGGGGGCGATTTCCGTCGTGGGCCGCACAGGGGCCTTATGTTGTGCAGGCCTGACATACAGTATAGTAATGGGTAAAATGACTATTATCCACAAATGGATAATAATGCATTTGCCCATTTAAAATACATAAAGCAGAATAAATAAAATAAATACATATTGCACTCACCCTTGCCCGGCTGCCACGATGAAGGCCATCCTCATCTTCATCACCGTCCATGTCCCCCTCTAATGCTGCAAAACATACACAAGAATAAAAAGGGCCAATGTAATATCCCCTAACCCCTTAATCACCTTAGCGGTTATTAACCGTTATAGTAATTAAGGGGTTAACCCACCCTCAGCCACCACTCACCAGGAGGCCTAAACACCCTCCCCCACTACCCACCTGTGAGGCCTAACCACCCTCACCCACTACCCACTCGGGAAGCCTACCCACCCTGGCTTGGGGACAATACCTCCTTCCCCCACCCCCGCTACCCACAATAAACATCACTATATTTAATAAACAATACATAACCCACCCACCCCCTGTGCCCCCCCCATAAAACATGATTTATTATTTGACATACAGGCTTAATACCCCAGTTCAACGGGAGTCCCCGGTGGTCCCGATGGGTGTCCGCAGGCCCCACAGTGCACCAGTACCCCAGGGTCTGGGGGTCTCCTGGGGGTCCCTGCCAGGCATCTTGGGCCTCCAAGTGGTCCCTGCGAGTCACTGTGGGCCCCAAATGGGGTCCACAGGTGGGCCTGCGGGTGTCCCCGGGTCAGCCCCACAGGTGTCTGAGGCCCTCGGGTGGTTCCCACAGGGGTACGGGCGCTCAGGTGGTCCCTGCGGGTCTGCGGCCCCCCACAGCTGTGGGGCCGCCGGTTCTTCCCAGCAGGTGTCCCCGGGGTTCTCAGGTGGTCTCCAGAGGTCCCCGCAGACCTAAGTAACCAACCCTGTATGTCAAAAATAAATAAAACATGGGCCTACATTTAAATAAATCAATCCCCTCCCCCCCCACCACCACCACCAAAAAAACACATACAGTACAGTAATGGGCAAAATAACTATTATCCAGATATGGATAATAGCTTATTTGTCCATTATTAAACACATTGACTAGCATAAGTAAATAAATACAGTTCTACTTACCACAGCAATATGAAGCCCCTCCGCCAGCAAAGTTCCTTGTCCTCCGTTGCCAGAAAAATACATTGCAAATACATTCTGATATCACTTAAACCCTTAATCACCTTATCGATTAATAACCGCAAAGCTAATTAAGGGGTTAAGCCACCCTGCCCCGATATTCACCCTTCACCCATTCATTTGTAAAGTGGCTTCATCATGCATATATATATATACTAGCTGATATACCCGCCGTTGCCCGGGCGTGGAAGGGCAGGGGGCATGGAGTGGAAGGAGGGGAGGCAAAGGGCAGGGAGGGGGGGGCAAAGGGCATGGGGGCAAAGGGCAGGGAGGGGGGGGCAAAGGGCAGGGGGGGGCAAAGGGCAGGGGGGGGGCAAAGGGCAGGGAGGGGGGGGAAGGGCAGGGAGGGGGGGGGGGAAAGGGCAGGGAGGGGGGGGACTCAATCCCCCCCACACACACACACAATCCCCCCCACACAATCCCCCCCCACACACAATCACACAATCCCCACACTCAATCCCCCCCCACACACACACACACACACACACACAATCCCCCCCCACACAATCCCCCCCCCCCACACACACACAAACACTTAATCCCCCCGACCCCCCCCCCCCCACACACACTCAATCCCCCCACCCCCCCCCCCACACACACACACTCAATCCCCCCCACCCCCCACACACACACTCAATCCCCCCACACACACACACTCAATCACTCCCCCCACCACCACCACCACCACCAACACACACACACACTTAATCAGTCCACAATTTCACCTGGGGGGGCGACATGCTCCGATCCCCCAACCCCCCATGCTGCTGAAAACGGGGAACAGACAGGAAGAGAAGGAGGGCTTGTCTGTGTGCAGAGAGAAGCCCCGTCCCCTCTGCAAGACACAGACATAGAAGCAGCAGCACGGATCTTCTGGCCCCGCCCCCTCTGCAAGACACAGACATAGAAGCAGCAGCACGGAGCGCCCCCAGGTTTCCCTGCAGGCTGCTCGCGCCCCCCCCCCTACATAATCGTGCGCCCCCCAAGGGGGCGCGCCCCAAGCTAATGTATGTAACACCCCCCCTACCTAGTGTGTGTGTGTGTGTGTGTGTGTGTGTGTGTGTGTGTGTGTGTGTGTGTGTGTGTGTGTGTGTGTGTGTGTGTGTGTGTGTGTGTGTGTGTGTGTGTGTGTGTGTGTGTGTGTGTGGCCCGTCACTCCGCCTCAGGCCAATGAGAGGTGTGCGGGGGCGGGCGGCCCAAGGGACCAACGAGATTTCCCCTAGGGACACCGGACATCCAGACAGGCATACAGTGCTTTCACTAATAAAGTATAAGATATATATATATATATATATATATATATATATATATATATATATATATATATATATATATATATAAAAGTATATTTTTTTTTTATAAGAGAAAGGAGGGACCCCGCATCCACAAGATTAATACAGTACCGACACACTTTATTCGAGTGTGGTCGGTACCGCAAGCCGGGAAATCTCCCGGCTTGCTAGTGGCCGCCCCTCGGCGTGCCGCGCGTCATAGACGCGCGGTCACGCGTCTTCGGGAGCGTGCGCCCCCTGCACGCGCGTCCAGGGGCTCCCCGAGGGAGCCCTGGTGTCCCGCGATCGCGGGACAGCGGCAGGGGGTTCCGGGGGACCCGGCGGACCCGGCAGCGGTAGGGAGAGCGCCCCGATCGGAGGGCGCTCTTCCACTGCTTCGGCGCGCGCCCGTCACTCTCGGGCGCGCGCCAGGCTACTGCTGCGGCAGAGAACGGGCAAATGCTCGAATAAACTCTGCCGCAGCAGTAAGTGTAACTAAATACCGACTTCTATATCAATATACAGTGATAAGTCAGTGGTGCTGTATGGGCCATGTAATATAGTAAGAGAAGAAAAAGCCCCAAACAAAAGCACTCTAGTATACCTTTAGAAGTACAAATTCACAAAATCTTTATTACATAACTGTCACAGAACAAAAATAAAAGAAAGCAGAGAATAATTAAAACAAGGCATGGATCCCCTGTACGTAAAAGACTTGTGTAACAGGGGACTTATCCCTGTTCACAAAGGTGCCTCTAATCCAGCAGTGTGGTGGTTAACTGCTGGTAGCAAATTAACTAGCACCACCTGACTGAGTACAGTTAGTAGAAAAAGCCTGCCTTTGAGACAGGAAGTCTCTCCTCCTTTGCTCACGTGTGAGCTGACCTGTGGAGACAGAGCAGAGGTTCTTGAGTCACAGGAGAGACTGACCAAAAGAAACCCAGATCTCTGGAGCTGACCGGTCTTAAGCTCTGCACCACAGAGCTGATTTTCAAGACACAGGGAAAACTTCTAAACCTGTATGCTGACCAACCCTGGAGACAAGGGAGCTGAAGCAGGGACAGTGAAGATTTTCCCTCCAAGAAACAGATAAGACTTTCAGTATTAAGAGACTGTTTATATCTGCTTATTTTCATGTTATGTGTTTGGGCTGGGAGAAGCTTAACTAATGGAGATGTGAACTGATTGCAAGGATTTCACTAGAAATACTCCCAGGTGATTAGAAGCTTTGTCCCCCCCCCCCCCCCTTGTTTGGATGAATTTCCTGATGAAAAGGAAAAGGCACAATAAAGCCTTATTATAATTTCACATTATAAACGACTCCAAGTGTGTACCTCTGTAAACGTCTGTCTACATATGGTGTCAGAAGTGGGATAAGAGGTGTCTTTGTAGTTAAAAAGGACCGGAGTTTTTATGTGAATTTTTTGTTATGCTTTTTTTGCCTTCAAACAGTCTAAACAACTTGGGGCGGGAAAAAAAACCTCTCATGCAGCAGAGGCAGAGTTAAAGGTGTACACACCACTGAAACTTACACTGCATTGAAACTTACAAAACCACAGATGGACTCTTTGCCCCAATCCCAAGAGGAGAGAGACTGCTGAAACAGCTAAAACTTTATCTGCCTATCACAAAGCGTAATATGGTCATTGAAATAGGGGTTTTGCCTTCCAGCCATAGTCAGGGTTCAAGAAGTGAGTCAGCCCTAAAAGGGATAGGTGTTTGTTGTTTTTAAAAGTTTCGCTGAAGCAGTGAATACAGATGGTGACCCATGAGTGGTACTGATTTTGCAAATAAAGGTTGCCACACCGCATAGGGCTACCAGCTGTGAATGGAGTATATGCAGAAAAGTGTGAAAATTGATACAAAGACTGTGCTGAAGCAGGGGTATTTTTAGCAAACAACTGCTGAGTGTAAAATTGCCCTATAAAGGAAAGGTATTTCAAAGCCAATTGCTGAGTGTTGAGTCACCCTGCCGGGAATTAAAGAAATAGTCCACTGCAAAGAAGGTTTTTCTGCAAGTAAAAATCTGCCTATATACTGTATATCTTGGGAGAAAACAGATACCTAAAGGTGAGACTGAAAATTACTGAACTCTGGCAGAAAACCAAATTCTGTTGCTGAAGCGGAGGGATTGCACCTAGAAAATAAATGGTGTACAGCAAATAGACTTTTTTTTTACCTAGCAACTGCACATTTTGTATACCTGATAAAAGAAAATGCATGCACAGCACTGCTGATATTGAAAAAAAAAAAAAAAAAAATTACCCAAGAAAGAAAAGTCTACGGAGATGCCTGTGAGAGCTGCGACCTCTACACGCAGGATATGCCCACCTGTAGAACTACCACAATTGGAGGTTCTAGCAAATACAGTGGCAACAGCTGCAATAGCGCCTCCTGAGGTCAGGAAGAAAATGACACCTGATAGCCTAAAAATGGAGGACAAGATGCGGCGTTCCTGTAATGAACCCTACCCCATGGAAGAGTGGCCCTTCCAGTCCAATAAAGAGGAAGACATCTCTTACGGGGAACCCAAACCGAGTCACACCCACAAAACACCCCAAGAATGGTGGGGGTGCCTGAACTCGGCACGAACAGAAAAGACCGCTCCCTTTGATGACGAATATGATCAGCAGGAGACAGAGCGGGAGCAGTGGATCACCGAATACAGCAGCGGCAGCTTTTATTCGAGTAAAAGCCGCCGGCTGCATGCGTCTGGGAAGCGGGTAGCCGCGGCGCGTGGCGGCGCACTGTGACGTCACAGTCACATGCGCGCCCGGCTTCCCCGTCTTCCCCGGCTTCCCCAGGCTTCCCCGACACCCCTGGAGATCAAATTAAGGTAAGCGGGGGTGCGGGGAAGCAGAGGGGCAGAGCAGGAGCCGGGTTTGGGGTCGGGAAGGGGGGGTAAATTGCGCGCGAAGTGGAGGGGGGGTGCGTGGGGGAAACGCGGCGGCACGCGGTTTTTACTGGCGGCAGCCGGGGTAGATCCCGGCATGCCGCCGGCATTTAGTGCAATAAAAGATGTCGCTACTGTATTTCTGTCAGCTAAAGCAGCTGCAAGAAAAGCCTGGCGTATATAATGAAACTGCTAAAACTTCATATGAAGATGAAGACCCCAGTATCCCTGAAGGGACGGTGTCATCCAAATCAAAAAGGAAGAAAAAGAAAAGCGGTTATTCACTTACCGTGAAAGTAACAGACACGTCCGCAGATCCTGTGGAGAAAAAGGGGGACCGAGTTGCCCTGCAACCTAGAGAAAATGGAGAATTCGTCCCCCGGTTAACCGAATATCCAGAGGGCCCAAGGCAGAAGTCGTGTACCCCAAAGGAGTGTCTGTCCGGTGCCAACAGTGAGGAACCCTCAACCAACCATCCCAGGGAAGTGGAGCCGGAACCAGTGAGTGACGATCCCCTGACCAGCCCTGAAGACGCCCTGAAAATTGCCAGGCATGACTGTGATCTGCTCTGTGAAGAATTGGAAAGGGGAAAAAATAATAATGCTGAGCTACAGAAGACTGTGCTCGCAATTTACTCTGTGGCCAAGACTGAATTGGAGGATCTCAAGACTGAGCTAGATACTGCAAAGGCTACTATTTCCGCCCTGGATGTAAAGCAGAGCCAGTCTGACAAAATGGTGGCTACGCTAAAGCGGAAGTATGAGGAGGCACTGAAGCAGATGACAGTCTTCCAGCAAGAGGTTCACACTCTGCGCATAGAGTTGAATGCTTCACGACAGGAGGTCAACAGTGGACGGATAGAAGTGGACGTAGCTCAGAAAGAGGTTCAGACACTCCACAGAGCACTGGATGCCTCACATCATGAGACCAACAGCTGCCGCACAGACCTGGAAGTTTCCAGAAAGGAACTACACAGTCTCACTGAGGAGCTGGACATTTCAAGGAAAACTATCCTACATCTTAACTTAGATCTCAAAGTCTCTCAGGAGGAGCTTCAGAACTTAAACCTGGAGATGGAAGTCTCAAGCCAGGAGACAGCCTGCCTCCAAGCAGATGTGCAAAAATGGAAGGTGGACTGCAAGGAAGCCCTGAATAGTACAGAGACTGAAAAAAGAGAAAATTTAAGATTAAAAAAAGAAAATTCTGAGTTGACAGAATACGTCAAGGGAAAGAATGAAGAGCTGCAGGCTCTTAAAGAAACAAATAAACTTTTGAAAGAGGAAATGTTTGAAGCAGAGCACCGACTGCAGAACCAACTGCAAGGTCTGCATACACACCTCCAGTATGCTGAGGAGAAGCAGCAAACGCTGCAGGAAGAAAAGCTGCAGGCTGCTAAAGAGGTACAAGCGCTGCAGGAATGTCTCAATACCCAGTACGTCCCCACAGAGCAGTATGAGGAGCTAAAGGCCACGCTGCATGTCTTCAGAGCATCATTGGAGGCGGAGCTTCGATACCAGGTGACTCTGTATGAGAGGGAGCGTGAGAAGGCTCAGAAATTGAAGGCTACCCTGAGCATCACCAAAGCAACGCTAAAAGCCAAGCTTAGAACCCAGGTGACGCGGCACAAAAGGGAGCACAAGAAGGTCCAGAAACTGAAACAAGTAACTGTGGCCCAAGCAAAGAAGTTCACAGTGCTTCACACTGCCCTTACAATCTTTGGTGATGTTAACTCCCAGATATTTAATATGTTTTGGCTGCCAATTAAAATTGAAGACGCACTCAAAAAACACGGATCTCTCGCGGATGAGATTACAGTCCTACAAGGACAAGTATTGACCCTGACTAAGCGTCAGTATCCCACAGCCTCAAAAACCCATGAAGACAAGGGTACAGTGAGAGCTTGGAACACCGCTCATCTGAAAAACAAGGTTGCAAAGTCTAAACCACCTAAGCAAGCACTAGCAAAACCTTCAGCTGGCCACCAGGCAAAACAGAAAGGTATACGTGCAGAATCAAAATCAGAAGAATCCTTAGTGGATGAAGCTGAAAAGATGGGACATTCTCTGGAGGTGGAATTGCAACTCAATCCCAAAGAATCTGAACTGGCAACACCATGGAGTGGAAAGAGTGCAGAAGGATAGCTTCAAGAGCGGAAAACTCAAAGGGTTACTCTCAAACGCTCTGCAACTGTCGCCATACAATCTGCCTACAAAAAGAGGAGCGCCCGACGCAAGGGAAATCTCATGCCCGTGCACTCGGTAAAAAGACTGTACTTGGAAAAAGTTCTCCTCGAGCAACTGAGGAGTGCTGATCTCAAACACCTTCGGGAGGAGACAAAAATAAACTGGAGAAAGGGCTCCAATCCCAGCGGGACAGAGGGTTCTCTTCCTCCATCCACTCTCATTCAAGTCACAGAAAGATCTCGAATGAGAGTGGAAGGATGGGCTTTGGCCGTGGTAAGCCCGAGCTTCCCACAAACAGGGGAGGTATGTAACAGGGGACTTATCCCTGTTCACAAAGGTGCCTCTAATCCAGCAGTGTGGTGGTTAACTGCTGGTAGCAAATTAACTAGCACCACCTGACTGAGTACAGGTAGTAGAAAAAGCCTGCCTTTGAGACAGGAAGTCTCTCCTCCTTTGCTCACGTGTGAGCTGACCTGTGGAGACAGAGCAGAGGTTCTTGAGTCACAGGAGAGACTGACCAAAAGAAACCCAGATCTCTGGAGCTGACCGGTCTTAAGCTCTGCACCGCAGAGCTGCTTTTCAAGACACAGGGAAAACTTCTAAACCTGTATGCTGACCAACCCTGGAGACAAGGGAGCTGAAGCAGGGACAGTGAAGATTTTCCCTCCAAGAAACAGATAAGACTTTCAGTAGAGTGGTCTCCCAGTAGAAGGCTCTTGGCCGAAACGCGTAGGAGCAGGTGCAGTAGGCAGGACCCCCTGGTTTGTCCCCACATAGGGACACGTTATCATGTTCTGAGCGGTTGCTCCTTGTCTCCTCCATGATTTTGCAGTGTGCCTGACATTTGGTGATGTATGTGTATGACAACCAGCATATAAGTTTTTGAGGTGTGCCTTTCAGGCTGTACACTCTGTGGCCCTATCATATATTGCCACACTGTGTCACTTTAGACATTCCCTGAGATTGTGTGGGGATATGAATGTGTTGATATTATGTGATTTGACCTTCTGGCCATAGCCACTTAAATTTTGGCTTCTTGTCTGTACTATTTTGTCCACCTTGTCAGGTACATTAGTGTGTATTTTCTGTCAGAATTGACAGGGTTTTCTTCCCATTTGGAATTAATTGCTGGAGGATTTATGTAAAGTCTTTTACGTACAGGGGATCCATGCCTTGGTTTTGATTTGATTTTGTGAATTTGTACTTCTAAAGGTATACTAGAGTGCTTTTGTTTGGGGCTTTTTCTTCTCTTAATATATATATATATATATATATTTCAGTACATACATACAGGGGCAATAAATGAGCATTAAAAAAAATCTATCACATTAAAAAATAAACTGTAAAAGTTAAATAAAATACATTTCTTTTGTTTACTTACCATTAGATGAGCTCACCGTATCCTGGGAAACCGCATGCTCTCAAACCAATTCACGCAACCATAAAATAATAAAACAAGTCTTTGTCTTCTTTCTTTCTATTTGTATTCCATACCGTCACTCTCGGGGGTCTTCTGTCTCTTCTAGGGTCTTCATCTGTATCTTCTGGGGTCTCCTTTACCTTCTGTACCTTCTTCTGGCACGCCCTCTTGCAGTCTCATCATTCCTGGATGAAGTCAGTTTAATCTGATGAAACGCGTAGGACTGGACTACACATGATTTACAAGTCTTGGCGCTGCTCCACGATAGACTGCAAGAGGCCCGTATTGATTCAACTGGTGCCATACAGAATTGATTCCCCAGCCGGAATCACATATGCCTGTGGTGTGCTGTCGGAGGACACTTTCACCGAGGACTGACGTCGCAAGTTCCTGCTGGCACGGAGACTCGTGGTGTGCAGCTTGGATGAATAGCAGAAACACAGTCACGGATCGTTGGAGCATGAGTATATACTCATAACACGCCTTTTATTTACATTTGTTTGCGAGTGTTCATTTGTGAATCTCGGAATATTACATTTATATATGTTTTAACATATTGCACTAGGATCGGGCGCTTTTCTTTTATATATATATATATATATATATATATATATATATATATATATATATATATATATATATATATATATACAGTGGTTGACAAATCACCAAAAAATCTACTCGCCACACAAAAAAATCTACTCGCCACCTAGTACCAAACGTGTGCTGCTTGGGCCAATATTTACTCGCCCGGGGGTTAAATCCACTCGCCCGGGGCGAGCAAATGTATAGGTTTGTCGAACACTGTGTGTATATATATATATATATATATATATATATATATATATACAGCTAAACCCCGTTATAACGCGGGTCTCGGGGTCCACCCCGAGACCACCGCGTTACTAACGGGGTCGCGGAAAAAAAAATGGCCGCCGCGCTTTAGCGCATATTCATCCCGCGGGACAGGAGATGGGAGCGGGCATGTCCCTCCGCTGCCCGCTTCCCCCTGTCACCGCGGGACAGCCCGCGGGGCAGGAGATGGGAGCGGGGATGTCCCTCCTGTCCCCGCTTCCCCCTGTCACCGCGGGACAGGCCGCGGGGCAGGAGATGGAAGCGGGGATGTCCCTCCTGTCCCCGCTTCCCCCTGTCACCGCGTGACAGCCCGCAGGGCAGGAAATGGGAGCGGAGATGTCCCTCAGGTCGCCGCTTACCTCAGATCCCGCTGCCTGCATGGAGGTGGTAGCGGGGGGTTTCTTCTCCCCACCACTGTCCCCGGTGCTCCCGCTGCCTGCATGGAGGTGGTAGCGGGGGGTTTCTTCTCCCCACCGCTGTCCCTGGCGCTCCCGCTGCCTGCGCGGGAGGAGGGGGGGAGCGGATGGTGGTGCTGGTCGCGGCCATTCCTCTGCTCCGACCCCACCCCCCGTCTGTGTAGAGTGAGAGAGTGTGTGTGTGTATGTATATATGGGAGAGAAAGTGTGTGTATATGGGTGTGTGTATGTGGGTGTGAGTGTGTGTAAGTGTCTGTGAGTGTGTGTAAGTGTCTGAGTGTGTGTGTAAGTAAGTGTAAGAGCCGGAGCGGGAGGTGGGAGGTTTGACAGGGAGGGGGGGCGTGGCTTGAGTGGAGGGACCCGCTACTCTCCCCCCCTCCCTCCACGGACTGCAGGAGGGAGCTGCTACTCTCCCCCCCCCCTCCCTACACGGGCTGCAGGAGGGACCCGCTACTCTCCCCCCCCTCCCCAGACTGCAGGAGGGAGCTGCTACTCTCCCCCCCCTCCCCGGACTGCAGGAGGGAGCTGCTACTCTCCCCCCCCTCCCCGGACTGCAGGAGGGAGCTGCTACTCTCCCCCCACTCCCTCCACTGGCTGCAGGAGGGACCCGCTACTCTCCACCCCCCTCCCTCCACGGACTCGGGCTGGAGCACTCATACATACACACATACACACACACACACACACACACAGGCACTCACGCACTCATACACACACATGCGCGCACACACATGCAGGCACTCACGCACTCACACACACACACACAGACAGGCACTCGCACTCACACACACAGACCGCTAACCCCCCCCCCCCCCCCCGCCGCAGTACAGGGCCCGCCGTAGCCGCAGCGCAGGGCCCCGCCACCCCCCCAACCCCCACAGCACAATGACTTCCCACCCCCTTAACTTTGTGAAACAAAAGTCACAAGACGTTGTACAGGCAAAATACATCTGTTAAAGTGCAGTTGTCTGTTTATTTCTATATAATAATTGTGTGCAGTGTGCAGTGTGTGTGCAGTGTGTGTGCAGTGTGTCAGTGTGTGCAGTGTGAGCAATGAGGAGTGTGTGTGCAGTGTACAGTGTGTGTGCAGTGTGTCAGTGTGTGCAGTGTGAGCAATGAGCAGTGTGTGTGCAGTGTGTCAGTGTGTGTTCAGTGTGTCCAATGAGCAGTGTGTGTGCAGTGTGCAGTGTGTCAGTGTGTGCAGTGTGAGCAATGAGCAGTGTGTGTGCAGTGTGCAGTGTGTGTGCAGTGTGTCAGTGTGTGCAGTGTGAGCAATGAGCAGTGTGTGTGCAGTGTGTCAGTGTGTGCAGTGTGAGCAATGAGCAGTGTGTGTGCAGTGTCAGTGTGTGCAGTGTGCAGTGTGTGTGCAGTGTGTGTGCAGTGTGCAGTGTGTGTGCAGTGTGTCAGTGTGAGCAATGAGCAGTGTGTGTGCAGTGTGCAGTGTGTGTGTGCAGTGTGGCAGTGTGAGCAATGAGCAGTGTGTATGCAGTGAGTGTGTGCAGTGTGTGCAGTGTGCAAAAAAAAAAAAATTAAATTTTCTTTTTTTTTAAAAACGGGAGCCACGGGAAAACCGCGTTATAACCGAATCGCGGTATAACGAGGCGCGTTATAACGGGGTTTAGCTGTATATATATATATATATATATATACATATATATATACATATATATATACATTGTTCGACAAATCACCCAAAAATCTACTCGCCGAACAAAAAAATCTACTCGCCACCTAGCCCCGCCCCCAGACCCGCCCCTAGTTCCGCCCCCAGACCCGCTTTAAAAAAAAAAAAAAAGAATAAATTCCTAGTAAGAACAACATTCGTTTTTGATATTAGTTTATTTATTGTATTACATTATACTACAATTAGTTCTTGTTACGTTCCTGAACCCCATAACTAGTGCCTGGATGCCCCCGCTTCACAATATCTAAAGCAGCAATCCCGCCTGGGATCTTACCTGATCCGCAGTCCCTCAATGTCCAGGTACCCTCATTCCCGCAATATTATACATTGGAGGGGAGGTGTTCCCTACCTGTATTCTGTGTTAGAGGGGATTCCGATGTCTTCCGTGTGAAGCTCAAGAGTCAGATCTGGAAGAAAGCAGTATAGGTTATTTCGGTGTAGTATAGGGCAGTTAAGATATATAGGGTAAATAAGAGATCCAGAGTGTGAGAGAGAGTGTGGGTGAGAGACAGAGAGAGAGACAGAGAGAGAGACACACACACAAACACAGAGAGAGACACACAGAGAAAGAGAGACAGAGAGAGAGAGAGAGAGAGAGAGAGAGACACACACAGAGAGAGAGAGAGAAACACAGAGAGAGAGACACACACACACAGAGAAAGAGAGACACACAGAGAGAAAGAGAGACACACAGAGAAAGAGAGACACACACAGAGAAAGAGAGACACACAGAGAGAAAGAGAGACACACACAGAGAATGAGAGACACACACAGAGAATGAGAGAGAACTCACACACAGAGAGAATGAGAGACAAAGACAGAGAGAGAGCGACAGAGACAGCGCGACAGAGACAGCACAACAGAGACAGCACGACAGAGAGAGGGCAACAGAGAGAGGGCGACAGAGAGAGGGCGACAGGGAGAGGGCGACAGGGAAATGGTGAGGGCGACAGGGAGAGGGTGAGGGCGACACAGAGAGAGAGTGAGGGTGACACAGGGAGAGGGTGAGGGCGACACAGAGAGAGGGTGAGGGTGACACAGGGAGAGGGTGACACAGGGAGAGGGAGAGGGTGACACAGGGAGAGGGGGAGGGTGACAGGGAGAGCGGAGGGTGACACAGGGAGAGGGTGACACAGGGAGAGGGTGACACAGGGAGAGGGTGACACAGGGAGAGGGTGACACAGGGAGAGGGTGACACAGGGAGAGGGTGACAGGGAGAGGGTGACACAAGGAGAGGGAGAGGGTGACACAGGGAGAGGGAGAGGGTGACACAGGGAGAGGGAGACACATGGAGAGGGGGACACAGGCAGAGGGTGACACAGGGAGAGGGAGAGAGAGTGACACACTCACTCACAGACACACCCTCTCACTCACAGACACACCATCTCATTCACACACACACACCCTCTCACTCACACACACACCCTCTCACTCACACACACACTCTCACTCACACACACACTCACTCACACACACACTCTCACTCACACACACCCTCACTCACACGCACCCTCTCACTCACACGCACCCTCTCACCCACAAACACCCACAAACACCTCTCACTCACACACCCACACACACCCTCTCACTTACATACACCCACACACCCTCTCACTCACACACACCCACACACACCCTCTCACTCACACACACCCTCACACTCACACACACTCACTCACACACCCTCTCACTCACACACACCCTCTCACTCACACACACCCACACACACCCTCTCACTCACACACACCCACAAACACCCTCTCACTCACACACACACACACACCCTCTCACTCACACACACCCTCTCACTCACACACAGCCACACACACCCTCTCACTCACACACACCCTTTCACTCACACACACCCACACACACCTTCTCACTCTCACACACCCACACACACTCTTTCACTCACACACACACACCCACCCTCACACACACCCTCTCACTCACACACACCCACACACACCCTCTCACTCACACACACCCACAAACTCCCTCTCACTCACACCCACACACAACCTCTCACTCACACACACCCACACACAACCTCTCACTCACACACACCCTCTCACTCACACACACCCACACACACTCTCTCACTCACAAATACCCACAACCACCCTCTAACACACACACACACACCCAAACACACCTTCTCACTCACACACACACACCCACACACACCCTCTCACTCACACACACACTCTCACACACACACACACACACTACAAGAAATGGAGCCGGAAGTCCCACTCACCCGAGGTATGTGGGTATCTGGGGCCTGCGGGCGACATTGAGGTCTGCGGGGGACATCGGGCGACATTGGGGGGCCTGCGGGGGACATCGGGAGACATTGGGGGGCTGCGGGGGAAATTATGTATGTGGGGGCCTGCGGGGGACATCGGGGGGGCCTGCGGGGGAAATTGTGTATGTGGGGGCCTGCAGGGGACATCGGGGGGGCTGCGGGGGAAATTGTGTACGTGGGGGCCTGCGGGGGACATCGGGGGTGCTGTGGAGGAAATTGTGTATGTAGGGGCATGAGGGGGCATCCGCACGGCCACGCCAACCTCCCCGATGGGAAACGTGGCCGGACGGGGACGCGCTGGATCCAGCAGCCAACTTTGCGCGCACCCCCCATCCCCCGGCTGCATCCATGGGGACGGAAGTCAGAGCCCCTGGCAGCAAGCGGGGATCGGGGGCAGGGGAGGGGGGAGAGAGAGGCTGACCCAGAGCTGCGTCAGACCAATCAGGGAGACAAATTATTTATTTATTTCTTTTTAAAAAAAATAACAATTTGAAAATGTAGGCGCGAGCAGGGGAATTAATAGAGCCGCAGCACGGCTCGCCAGCGGCCTAAATCCACTCGCCACGGGCGTGTGGTTATTATTATTTGTCGAACACTGTATATATATATATATCAAAGACAACACAAAGATATTTGGTAGCGCTAAGGAGGATGTGACTAGATGCTATTAGTAATAAACTTATAATAACATATAAATAATAAATAATAAAATTACCACAATTAAACCTAAAAAACTCTACAAACCATAACATGATAGTTATAAAAGGAATAAGATGGTGACGTCATCGCGCATGTGTTCGTGTTACTGGGGGGCTGGTGACGTCATCACGCATATGTTCGTGTTACTGGAGGGCTGGTGACGTCATTGCGCATGTGTTCGTGTTACTGGGAGTACTGGCGTCCTTGAGCTCTAGCTGGAGGCATTTTCAAAGAGCCAGCAACCGCTGCATGAGGGACCAAAGGGCGTGAAGGCAATTAAAGCCTGTTCAATTTGCTGCCAACTCGGAATTGTAGTTCATGGTGGCTTTGGGCTCTTCACAATTACTCTGCCTATGGGGACTCCACTTACCATCGCTGATGACCACAATAGAGATTTCTCTCCCACGAATGGTTCTATTTTAAATCCTGTAAGTGCACATTCTTATGGGTTGCTATTTTTTTTAATAAATGTACCATATTTTTATTCAGTTATGTGCTATGGAGCTTGCGCTTTTGTTTGTATTTTCTCCATATATTGTGACAGGATGGTCGTGGTAAGTGAGGAGACAACACGTCTTTTCCGGTGAAATAATGCTGATGGGTTTATTTGTCCAAAAACGGTAACTAAACAATGGGTACACTGTCCCTTTAAAATTGAAACGAAACAAAAATCCTAACCCCGGTCGGGGTACTAGCTAAACAAAAGTGCAGGCTAACTATCTGGCTGGCTAGCTAACCTATTCCAGCCCAATTAAGTACAGCAAACGCAGTTGACTCCTTACCTGGGAGTTTTATTCTTCCCTCTTGGGACAGGATCGCTTTGGGCAGCTTGTGTCTGTCTTAACACTTCCTCTGTCTTCCCTCTATGCCTCAGAGAGAGAGACTGCCGCCCCAGAGGTATTTCCTCTTCCTGTTTTAAAGCGGGTGAAGGAGCTTAATTCAAATCACCTGTGGTCTGCTTGACAAGCTGAGTTAACCCCTCGTTTACTGGATAGCATGCATACTGCCATCTCCTATTCACATACACGGAGTCAATGACCCTGTCACATATCCCCCTTCCCAGCGTAACGTTACTGAGTGGAGCAGCCCGTGCACCGAGACTGTGCACCCTAGAGAGTGCATCAGCATTACCGTGCAGTATGCCTGGCCTATGTTGGATCGTAAAGTTAAAAGGTTGTAACGACAGGAACCAACGGGTAACTCTCGAGTTCTTTTCTTTATTTCTGTGCATCCACTGTAGTGGTGCGTGATCTGTTATGAGTGTAAAAGACCTGCCTAAAAGGTAATATTTCAATGTGTCTGTTGCCCACTTTACGGCCAGACACTCTTTTTCCACTGTGGCATATCTTTGTTCGCGGGGACACAATTTGCGACTTAAATAGAGGACCGGGTGTTCCTCTTCTCTTACAAACTGGGACAGTACAGCTCCGAGACCTACTTCGGAGGCGTCCGTTTGCAAAAAAAACTCCTTTTTAAAATCCGGGGCTACCAAGACTGGGTGACTACAGAGCGTTGTGCGTAGGTCTACAAATGCGGTCTACGCATTACCGTTCCATTTTACAACCTCAGGTGCCTTTGCCTTTACTAGATCTGACAGCTGTGCAGCCCGGGTTGCAAAATGGGGTATAAATCGCCTGTAGTAACCTACAATGCCCAAAAACGTCCTAACCTGGTTTTTTTTAAGGGGACGGGGCCAACTCTCAATGGCCTCAACTTTATTGAGCTGGGGTTTTACTGTCCCCCTTCCCACAACATAGCCAAGATATTTTGCCTCTGCTAGGCCGACTGAACATTTAGCTGGATTGGCTGTAAGACCCGCCTCCCGAAAGGTTCTTAACACTGCTTCAACCTTTACTAGATGTGAGTCCCAATCTGGACTATGAATAACTACATCGTCTAAGTACGCTGAGGCGTAGTTTGAGTGTGGGTGTAGCAACTTATTCATCAACCTTTGGAAGGTTGCAGGCGCCCCATGAAGACCAAAGGGTAAAACAGTATACTGAAATAGACCATCAGGTGTGGAGAAGGCCGTTTTCTCTTTTGCTGACCTCGTTAAGGGGATTTGCCAATAACCCTTTGTAAGATCTAAAGTGATTAGAAAACGTGCCCTCGCCAACTTCTCAATTAACTCGTCTACCCGTGGCATAGGATAGGCATCAAACTTCGAGACTTCGTTTACTTTTCTGAAGTCGTTACAGAACCGTATTGTCCCATCTGGCTTAGGTACCAAGACAATAGGGCTGGACCATTATGCCTAGATCTAGCATTTTCTTTACCTCTGACTGAATAGCCCCTCTTCTAGCTTCTGGGATTCTATAAGGTCTTATCTTAATGACTACCCCAGGCTTGGTGACGATATCATGAGAAACCATCCTAGTTTTCCCTGGTACGCTGGAAAAGACATCTATGTTCCTCTTTACCAAATCTACAGCTTCTCTGTGTTGTTCAGGCGTAAGTTCTGCCGATATTTGAACACGTGGTTCCTCCCCTTTCCTGGATTCGTTAGCTACTACGGACAGACATACCTCTCTATCCTTCCAGGCTTTTAATAGATTTATGTGATAGATCTGCTCTACCTTCCTCCGGTCTGGCTGTCGAATTTTATAATTCACCGGGCTGACCTGTTCTAGAACCTCATATGGCCCCTGCCAATGTGATAACAGCTTGCTTTCGGCCGTGGGAACAAGGACCATTACTCGATCCCCTGGTCGGAAGTTACGAACCGTAGCCTGTCTGTTGTAAAGGTTCCGTTGGGCCCTCTGTGCCTCTTCTAGATGCTGTCTGACTATGGGGGTAATATGCGCAATACGGTCTTTCAAATCTTCCACAAATTGGACGACATTTTTCCCTGGCACAGCTTGTTGCTCCCACTCTTCTTTGAGGCTATCCAGAATCCCTCTTGGGCGTCTCCCATACAGGAGTTCAAATGGGGAAAACCCCGTAGAGGCCTGTGGTACCTCTCGGATAGCAAACAAGAGATAGGGCAACAAGGTGTCCCAGTTCTTCCCATCACTAGTGACCACCTTTCTCAACATCATCTTCAACGTCTTATTAAATCGTTCTACCAGTCCATCCGTTTGCAGATGGTACACAGAGGTTCTTAGGGACTGTATTTTTAGCTCTACACATAAGTCTCGCATAAGCTTAGATGTAAACGGGGTACCCTGATCTGTCAAGATTTCTTTCGGTATCCTGAGTCAGGAAAATACTTGTAACAATTCCTTAGCTATAGCTTTGGAGGAAGTGTTACGTAAAGGTAGTGCCTCTGGATATCGAGTGGCATAGTCTAGGATCACCAGAATGTACTGATGACCCTTGGCAGATTTTTCCAAGGGACCCACTATATCCATGGCAATCCTCTCAAATGGAACCTCAATAATAGGCATAGGGATCAATGGTGCCCTCAACCTTTGTCGGGGGGGCTGTCAACTGACACTCGGGACAAGAGGCACAGAATCTCTTTACTGCATTATATATCTCTGGCCAGTAAAACCTTTTTTGGATTCTTTGCTGTGTCTTCTCTATGCCCAGATGACCCCCCAACAAATGAGAGTGTGCTAGCTCTAGGACCTTCCTCACTAAGGAACTGGGTACCAACAATTTTTCTATTTCTTGGCCCTCCTCTTGGCTCACATGGTATAACAAGTCATTCTTAATATAGAAATATGGATAGGATTCCTTTGTGGTTCCTTCTACCGGGACCCCATTAACTTCTACCGCCTGGCTAAACCCATTTTTCAACTGGGGATCATTAGCCTGTTCTCTACCAAAGTTAGTTATGGACAGTTCTATATTCCCAAAACCTTCCTCATCGGGAGTTTGGTCGGTTACCTCCACGGGTAACTCATATACCTGAGCCTCAACAGGCCCTGTCTCGGACAACTCTTCTCCCTCTGGTCTCTCTCCGTTAGGAGTAGTGACCAGTGCTAACTGGGGTGGGGGTGTACCTCTTTTTTTTTCGGTCCTACGTTCTCGTTTTGACTTAGGGGTTTTAGACACCTCGGCGACTAATTCGGGGTCTGAAAACGGAAAAGCTCATCTGGAGTAGGATTGTTCAAGGTGAGCTGTCCTCTGATCAGGGTGTCAAAACCAGGGAAATTACAGCCTAACACTAGGGAATGGGGTAACTTTGGTACAACTGCTGTCATAGTTTCGATGACTTGCCCCTCGACCATTACTTTTATCAGAGTCGTGGTGTACGGAAGCGTACACCCATGTACACATAATACCCGCAACTTCTCACCCCGGGGTAACCGGAGAGGCTTAACCAACTTCCCGGATACCAAGTTAATATTGCTCCCTGAGTCTACCAGTGCGGAGACTGGTTTTCCATTTAACATCACCGTGGTGAGGAAGTTGTGGGTACGTTTTCCCTCGTGGGTCATACCCACCACTCCACAAAATTCAGATTTCACAGAACCATATGTACACTCCATTGGCTCACACAACTGTGGGCAGTGAGCCTTAATATGCCCCATCTCCCCACACTCAATACAAACAATTGGTCCAGTTCGTTCTTGAAACCCTTTCTGAAATTTAGAGTTTCTGTCCCTATCCGGGTTTTCTTCCATCCGTTCAAATCGTGTGAACGGTCGTGTGTCCTGGTGCCAGCGCTGGCCTCTACTGGTCGTGTTGGGACGTGGGTTGTAGTTGGTGCGAGTGGGGCATGACAGTTCACGGGTAGCCAGAAACTGCTCCACTGCGCCTACCATGGCATCACAAGACAGGGGATCTCCCTGTCCCACCCACTGTTGAAGGTGCTGTGGTAACGCTCGAATGAAGCGGTCCAACACCACCATCTCCAGGATCCGTGCCGGGCTATGTTCCTCTGGTTTTAGCCACTTGGTCGCTAGGTGAATCAAATCCCATAACTGGGATCTGGGCGGCTTCTGTTCCTGGTATTTCCACTTATGGAACCTCTGTGCACAAACTGCGGGAGTCACACCAATCCTTGCAAGGATTTCGCTTTTCAGACAGTCATAGTCTGCTGCGGCTTCTTCGTCAAGGTCACAATACGCTTTTTGGGCTTCCCCCAGTAGACAGGGTGCGATAATCCCAGCCCATTTGGAGCGGCCCCACCTTTCCCGGGAAGCGATTCGCTCTAAGGACCTGAGGTATCCCTCGACGTCATCGTGCGGCGTCATTTTCTGTAGGTACTCGTTCGCCTGGACGGGCCGCGGCGGGGCCGTACTTGACAAGCCCATTTTAATCTGGGTCAGCTGCTCAATCAGCTGCTTCTGTGTGTCTGTAACAACATCAAGCTGGGCTGCAAATAACCGGTTCGTCTCGCGTTGTGCAGCCGTGCTGTCCTGTCCCTGTTTGTTAGCTTCTTGCTGGACAGCAGTGCTGTGTACTAAGGCCTTCACAACGTCCTCCATAGTGGCAGCTACTGTGTGGACAGTTTCCACCAGACGCAATCTGTAGCTCCGCCCCTTTTACAGGGTGTTCGACATCCCACTTCTGACACCACGTGTGACAGGATGGTCGTGGTAAGTGAGGAGACAACACGTCTTTTCCGGTGAAATAATGCTGATGGGTTTATTTGTCCAAAAACGGTAACTAAACAATGGGTACACTGTCCCTTTAAAATTGAAACGAAACAAAAATCCTAACCCCGGTCGGGGTACTAGCTAAACAAAAGTGCAGGCTAACTATCTGGCTGGCTAGCTAACCTATTCCAGCCCAATTAAGTACAGCAAACGCAGTTGGCTCCTTACCTGGGAGCTTTATTCTTCCCTCTTGGGACAGGATCGCTTTGGGCAGCTTGTGTCTGTCTTAACACTTCCTCTGTCTTCCCTCTATGCCTCAGAGAGAGAGACTGCCGCCCCAGAGGTATTTCCTCTTCCTGTTTTAAAGCAGGTGAAGGAGCTTAATTCAAATCACCTGTGGTCTGCTTGACAAGCTGAGTTAACCCCTCGTTTACTGGATAGCATGCATACTGCCATCTCCTATTCACATACACGGAATCAATGACCCTGTCACAATATATATATATATATATATATATATATATATATATATATATATATATATATATATATATATAGACAAAAAAAGAAAGCGCCCGATCCTAGTGCAATATGAAACAAAACATTTAATACCAGACCAAAATTCAAAAGATGTAAACTCACAAACAAATGTGAATAAAAAGCATGTAATGAGTATACTCATTCGCCAACTGTGGGATGGATCTGCTCTGCTCACACGCCAACACAATCTTCAATGGAGTCCCAGACTGTCTTAGCCACCGACCAGCAGGGCTTTCACAGGGTGCCACGATCTCAAACGATGTAACCCGGATGCAGAATAAAATAGCCAATAGCTCACACTAAAAACTTCCCTACGCGTTTCTTCACACAAAGGGTGATTTCATCAGGGGAATTTGTGTAGGGAAGTTTTTAGTGTGAGCTATTGGCTATTTTATTCTGTACTCATTGGCTGCTGGGACGTTGGGACACAGCTGAATGAGTATACTCATTACATGCTTTT